>NW_028115741.1:0-63606 GCF_964273445.1 Streptopelia decaocto
CTAGAGAGAATTTTAAAAGCTTCAACAGAATTTCAACAATTTTGAGAGGGATTTGAAAAGTTTCAATGGGAATGGGAAGAATTGGGACAAAAATTGGAAAATTTTTAAGGGACTTTGAAAAAATTTCAACTGGAATTTTAGCAATTTTTTGACGTGAAATTGTAAACATGTGGACATGGATTTTGAAAATTCTAGAGAGAATTTTAAAAGCTTCAACAGAATTTCAACAATTTTGAGAGGGATTTGAAAAGTTTCAATGGAATGGGAAGAATTGGGACAAAAATTGGAGAATTTTTAAGGGACTTTGAAAAAATTTCAACTGGAATTTTAGCAATTTTTTGACGTGAAATTGTAAACATGTGGACATGGATTTTGAAAATTCTAGAGAGAATTTTAAAAGCTTCAACAGAATTTCAACAATTTTGAGATGGATTTGAAAAGTTTCAATGGGAATGGGAAGAATTGGGACAAAAATTGGAAAATTTTTAAGGGACTTTGAAAAAATTTCAACTGGAATTTTAGCAATTTTTGACGTGAAATTGTAAACATGTGGACATGGATTTTGAAAATTCTAGAGAGAATTTAAAGTTTCAATGGGAATGGGAAGAATTGGGACAAAAATTGGAAAATTTTTAAGGGACTTTGAAAAAATTGCAACTGGAATTTTAGCCATTTTTTGATGTGAAATTGTAAAAATGTGGACATGGATTTTGAAAATTCTAGAGAGAATTTTAAAAGCTTCAACAGAATTTCAACAATTTTGAGAGGGATTTGAAAAGTTTCAATGGGAATGGGAAGAATTGGGACAAAAATTGGAAATTTTTAAGGGACTTTGAAAAAATTTCAACTGGAATTTTAGCAATTTTTTGACGTGAAATTGTAAACATGTGGACATGGATTTTGAAAATTCTAGAGAGAATTTTAAAAGCTTCAACAGAATTCCAACAGTTTTGAGAGGGATTTGAAAAGTTTCAATGGGAATGGGAAGAATTGGGACAAAAATTGGAAAATTTTTAAGGGACTTTGAAAAAATTTCAACTGGAATTTTAGCAATTTTTTGACGTGAAATTGTAAACATGTGGACGTGGATTTTGAAAATTCTAGAGAGAATTTTAAAAGCTTCAAGAGAATTTCAACAATTTTGAGAGGGATTTGAAAAGTTTCAATGGGAATGGGAAGAATTGGGACAAAAATTGGAAAATTTTGAAGGGACTTTGAAAAAATTTCAACTGGAATTTTAGCCATTTTTTGACGTGAAATTGTAAACATGTGGACATGGATTTTGAAAATTCTAGAGAGAATTTTAAAAGCTTCAACAGAATTTCAACAATTTTGAGAGGGATTTGAAAAGTTTCAATGGGAATGGGAAGAATTGGGACAAAAATTGGAAAATTTTTAAGGGACTTTGAAAAAATTTCAACTGGAATTTTAGCAATTTTTTGACGTGAAATTGTAAACATGTGGACATGGATTTTGAAAATTCTAGAGAGAATTTTAAAAGCTTCAACAGAATTTCAACAATTTTGAGAGGGATTTGAAAAGTTTCAATGGGAATGGGAAGAATTGGGACAAAAATTGGAAAATTTTTAAGGGACTTTGAAAAAATTTCAACTGGAATTTTAGCCATTTTTTGACGTGAAATTGTAAACATGTGGACATGGATTTTGAAAATTCTAGAGAGAATTTTAAAAGCTTCAAGAGAATTTCAACAATTTTGAGAGGGATTTGAAAAGTTTCAATGGGAATGGGAAGAATTGGGACAAAAATTGGAAAATTTTTAAGGGACTTTGAAAAAATTTCAACTGGAATTTTAGCAATTTTGAAGTGAAATTGTAAACATGTTGAAGTGGACTTTGAAAATTCTAGAGAGAAGTGTCAAACTTTCAGTAGGATTTCAACAGTTTTGACAGGGATTTGAAAAGTTTCAATGGGAATGGGAAGAATTGGGACAAAAATGGGAAAATTTTTAAGGGACTTTGAAAAAATTTCAACTGGAATTTTAGCAATTTTTTGACGTGAAATTGTAAACATGTGGACATGGATTTTGAAAATTCTAGAGAGAATTTTAAAAGCTTCAACAGAATTTCAACAGTTTTGAGAGGGATTTGAAAAGTTTCAATGGGAATGGGAAGAATTGGGACAAAAATTGGAAAATTTTTAAGGGACTTTGAAAAAATTTCAACTGGAATTTTAGCCATTTTTTGACGTGAAATTGTAAACATGTGGACATGGATTTTGAAAATTCTAGAGAGAATTTTAAAAGCTTCAACAGAATTTCAACAATCTTGAGAGGGATTTGATAAGTTTCAATGGGAATGGGAAGAATTGGGACAAAAATTGGAAAATTTTTAAGGGACTTTGAAAAAATTTCAACTGGAATTTTAGCCATTTTTTGACGTGAAATTGTAAACATGTGGACATGGATTTTGAAAATTCTAGAGAGAATTTTAAAAGCTTCAAGAGAATTTCAACAATTTTGAGAGGGATTTGAAAAGTTTCAATGGGAATGGGAAGAATTGGGACAAAAATTGGAAAATTTTTAAGGGACTTTGAAAAAATTTCAACTGGAATTTTAGCAATTTTTTGACGTGAAATTGTAAACATGTGGACATGGATTTTGAAAATTCTAGAGAGAATTTTAAAAGCTTCAACAGAATTTCAACAATTTTGAGAGGGATTTGAAAAGTTTCAATGGGAATGGGAAGAATTGGGACAAAAATTGGAAAATTTTTAAGGGACTTTGAAAAAATTTCAACTGGAATTTTAGCAATTTTTTGACGTGAAATTGTAAACATGTGGACGTGGATTTTGAAAATTCTAGAGAGAATTTTAAAAGCTTCAACAGAATTTCAACAATTTTGAGAGGGATTTGAAAAGTTTCAATGGGAATGGGAAGAATTGGGACAAAAATTGGAAAATTTTGAAGGGACTTTGAAAAAATTTCAACTGGAATTTTAGCCATTTTTTGACGTGAAATTGTAAACATGTGGACATGGATTTTGAAAATTCTAGAGAGAATTTTAAAAGCTTCAACAGAATTTCAACAATTTTGAGAGGGATTTGAAAAGTTTCAATGGGAATGGGAAGAATTGGGACAAAAATTGGAAAATTTTTAAGGGACTTTGAAAAAATTTCAACTGGAATTTTAGCAATTTTTTGACGTGAAATTGTAAACATGTGGACATGGATTTTGAAAATTCTAGAGAGAATTTTAAAAGCTTCAACAGAATTTCAACAATTTTGAGAGGGATTTGAAAAGTTTCAATGGGAATGGGAAGAATTGGGACAAAAATTGGAAAATTTTTAAGGGACTTTGAAAAAATTTCAACTGGAATTTTAGCCATTTTTTGACGTGAAATTGTAAACATGTGGACATGGATTTTGAAAATTCTAGAGAGAATTTTAAAAGCTTCAACAGAATTTCAACAATTTTGAGAGGGATTTGAAAAGTTTCAATGGGAATGGGAAGAATCGAGACAAAAATTGGAAAATTTTTAAGGGACTTTGAAAAAATTTCAACTGGAATTTTAGCAATTTTGACGTGAAATTGTAAACATGTGGACATGGATTTTGAAAATTCTAGAGAGAATTTTAAAAGCTTCAACAGAATTTCTACAATTTTGAGAGGGATTTGAAAAGTTTCAATGGGAATGGGAGGAATTGGGACAAAAATTGGAAAATTTTTAAGGGACTTTGAAAAAATTTCAACTGGAATTTTAGCAATTTTTTGACGTGAAATTATAAACATGTGGACATGGATTTTGAAAATTCTAGAGAGAATTTTAAAAGCTTCAACAGAATTTCAACAATTTTGAGAGGGATTTGAAAAGTTTCAATGGGAATGGGAAGAATTGGGACAAAAATTGGAAAATTTTTAAGGGACTTTGAAAAAATTTCAACTGGAATTTTAGCAATTTTTTGATGTGAAATTGTAAACATGTGGACATGGATTTTGAAAATTCTAGAGAGAATTTTAAAAGCTTCAAGAGAATTTCAACAATTTTGAGAGGGATTTGAAAAGTTTCAATGGGAATGGGAAGAATTGGGACAAAAATTGGAAAATTTTTAAGGGACTTTGAAAAAATTTCAACTGGAATTTTAGCAATTTTTTGACGTGAAATTGTAAACATGTGGACATGGATTTTGAAAATTCTAGAGAGAATTTTAAAAGCTTCAACAGAATTCCAACAGTTTTGAGAGGGATTTGAAAAGTTTCAATGGGAATGGGAAGAATTGGGACAAAAATTGGAAAATTTTTAAGGGACTTTGAAAAAATTTCAACTGGAATTTTAGCAATTTTTTGATGTGAAATTGTAAACATGTGGACATGGATTTTGAAAATTCTAGAGAGAATTTTAAAAGCTTCAAGAGAATTTCAACAATTTTGAGAGGGATTTGAAAAGTTTCAATGGGAATGGGAAGAATTGGGACAAAAATTGGAAAATTTTTAAGGGACTTTGAAAAAATTTCAACTGGAATTTTAGCAATTTTTTGACGTGAAATTGTAAACATGTGGACATGGATTTTGAAAATTCTAGAGAGAATTTTAAAAGCTTCAACAGAATTCCAACAGTTTTGAGAGGGATTTGAAAAGTTTCAATGGGAATGGGAAGAATTGGGACAAAAATTGGAAAATTTTTAAGGGACTTTGAAAAAATTTCAACTGGAATTTTAGCAATTTTTTGATGTGAAATTGTAAACATGTGGACATGGATTTTGAAAATTCTAGAGAGAATTTTAAAAGCTTCAAGAGAATTTCAACAATTTTGAGAGGGATTTGAAAAGTTTCAATGGGAATGGGAAGAATTGGGACAAAAATTGGAAAATTTTTAAGGGACTTTGAAAAAATTTCAACTGGAATTTTAGCCATTTTTTGACGTGAAATTGTAAACATGTGGACATGGATTTTGAAAATTCTAGAGAGAAGTGGCAAACTTTCAATAGGATTTCAACAGTTTTGAGAGGGATTTGAAAAGTTTCAATGGGAATGGGAAGAATTGGGACAAAAATTGGAAAATTTTTAAGGGACTTTGAAGAAATTTCAACTGGAATTTTAGCAATTTTGACGTGAAATTGTAAACATGTTGAAGTGGACTTTGAAAATTCTAGAGGGAAGTGTCAAACTTTCAGTAGGATTTCAACAGTTTTGACAGGGATTTGAAAAGTTTCAATGGGAATGGGAAGAATTGGGACAAAAATTGGAAAATTTTTAAGGGACTTTGAAAAAATTTCAACTGGAATTTTAGCAATTTTTTGACGTGAAATTGTAAACATGTGGACATGGATTTTGAAAATTCTAGAGAGAATTTTAAAAGCTTCAACAGAATTTCAACAGTTTTGAGAGGGATTTGAAAAGTTTCAATGGGAATGGGAAGAATTGGGACAAAAATTGGAAAATTTTTAAGGGACTTTGAAAAAATTTCAACTGGAATTTTAGCCATTTTTTGACGTGAAATTGTAAACATGTGGACATGGATTTTGAAAATTCTAGAGAGAATTTTAAAAGCTTCAAGAGAATTTCAACAATCTTGAGAGGGATTTGATAAGTTTCAATGGGAATGGGAAGAATTGGGACAAAAATTGGAAAATTTTTAAGGGACTTTGAAAAAATTTCAACTGGAATTTTAGCCATTTTTTGACGTGAAATTGTAAACATGTGGACATGGATTTTGAAAATTCTAGAGAGAATTTTAAAAGCTTCAAGAGAATTTCAACAATTTTGAGAGGGATTTGAAAAGTTTCAATGGGAATGGGAAGAATTGGGACAAAAATTGGAAAATTTTTAAGGGACTTTGAAAAAATTTCAACTGGAATTTTAGCAATTTTTTGACGTGAAATTGTAAACATGTGGACATGGATTTTGAAAATTCTAGAGAGAATTTTAAAAGCTTCAACAGAATTTCAACAATTTTGAGAGGGATTTGAAAAGTTTCAATGGGAATGGGAAGAATTGGGACAAAAATTGGAAAATTTTTAAGGGACTTTGAAAAAATTTCAACTGGAATTTTAGCAATTTTTTGACGTGAAATTGTAAACATGTGGACGTGGATTTTGAAAATTCTAGAGAGAATTTTAAAAGCTTCAACAGAATTTCAACAATTTTGAGAGGGATTTGAAAAGTTTCAATGGGAATGGGAAGAATTGGGACAAAAATTGGAAAATTTTGAAGGGACTTTGAAAAAATTTCAACTGGAATTTTAGCCATTTTTTGACGTGAAATTGTAAACATGTGGACATGGATTTTGAAAATTCTAGAGAGAATTTTAAAAGCTTCAACAGAATTTCAACAATTTTGAGAGGGATTTGAAAAGTTTCAATGGGAATGGGAAGAATTGGGACAAAAATTGGAAAATTTTTAAGGGACTTTGAAAAAATTTCAACTGGAATTTTAGCAATTTTTTGACGTGAAATTGTAAACATGTGGACATGGATTTTGAAAATTCTAGAGAGAATTTTAAAAGCTTCAACAGAATTTCAACAGTTTTGAGAGGGATTTGAAAAGTTTCAATGGGAATGGGAAGAATTGGGACAAAAATTGGAAAATTTTTAAGGGACTTTGAAAAAATTTCAACTGGAATTTTAGCCATTTTTTGACGTGAAATTGTAAACATGTGGACATGGATTTTGAAAATTCTAGAGAGAATTTTAAAAGCTTCAACAGAATTTCAACAATTTTGAGATGGATTTGAAAAGTTTCAATGGGAATGGGAAGAATTGGGACAAAAATTGGAAAATTTTTAAGGGACTTTGAAAAAATTGCAACTGGAATTTTAGCCATTTTTTGACGTGAAATTGTAAACATGTGGACATGGATTTTGAAAACTCTAGAGAGAATTTTAAAAGCTTCAACAGAATTTCAACAATTTTGAGAGGGATTTGAAAAGTTTCAATGGGAATGGGAAGAATTGGGACAAAAATTGGAAAATTTTTAAGGGACTTTGAAAAAATTTCAACTGGAATTTTAGCAATTTTTTGATGTGAAATTGTAAACATGTGGACATGGATTTTGAAAATTCTAGAGAGAATTTTAAAAGCTTCAACAGAATTCCAACAGTTTTGAGAGGGATTTGAAAAGTTTCAATGGGAATGGGAAGAATTGGGACAAAAATTGGAAAATTTTTAAGGGACTTTGAAAAAATTTCAACTGGAATTTTAGCAATTTTGACGTGAAATTGTAAACATGTGGACATGGATTTTGAAAATTCTAGAGAGAAGTGGCAAACTTTCAATAGGATTTCAACAGTTTTGAGAGGGATTTGAAAAGTTTCAATGGGAATGGGAAGAATTGGGACAAAAATTGGAAAATTTTTAAGGGACTTTGAAAAAATTTCAACTGGAATTTTAGCAATTTTGACGTGAAATTGTAAACATGTTGAAGTGGACTTTGAAAATTTTAGAGGGAAGTGTCAAACTTTCAGTAGGATTTCAACAGTTTTGAGAGGGATTTGAAAAGTTTCAATGGGAATGGGAAGAATTGGGACAAAAATTGAAAAATTTTTAAGGGACTTTGAAAAAATTTCAACTGGAATTTTAGCAATTTTTTGACGTGAAATTGTAAACATGTGGACATGGATTTTGAAAATTCTAGAGAGAATTTTAAAAGCTTCAACAGAATTTCAACAGTTTTGAGAGGGATTTGAAAAGTTTCAATGGGAATGGGAAGAATTGGGACAAAAATTGGAAAATTTTTAAGGGACTTTGAAAAAATTTCAACTGGAATTTTAGCCATTTTTTGACGTGAAATTGTAAACATGTGGACATGGATTTTGAAAATTCTAGAGAGAATTTTAAAAGCTTCAAGAGAATTTCAACAATCTTGAAAGGGATTTGAAAAGTTTCAATGGGAATGGGAAGAATTGGGACAAAAATTGGAAAATTTTGAAGGGACTTTGAAAAAATTTCAACTGGAATTTTAGCCATTTTTTGACGTGAAATTGTAAACATGTGGACATGGATTTTGAAAATTCTAGAGAGAATTTTAAAAGCTTCAACAGAATTTCAACAATTTTGAGAGGGATTTGAAAAGTTTCAATGGGAATGGGAAGAATTGGGACAAAAATTGGAAAATTTTTAAGGGACTTTGAAAAAATTTCAACTGGAATTTTAGCAATTTTTTGACGTGAAATTGTAAACATGTGGACATGGATTTTGAAAATTCTAGAGAGAATTTTAAAAGCTTCAACAGAATTCCAACAGTTTTGAGAGGGATTTGAAAAGTTTCAATGGGAATGGGAAGAATTGGGACAAAAATTGGAAAATTTTTAAGGGACTTTGAAAAAATTTCAACTGGAATTTTAGCAATTTTTTGACGTGAAATTGTAAACATGTGGACATGGATTTTGAAAACTCTAGAGAGAATTTTAAAAGCTTCAACAGAATTTCAACAATTTTGAGAGGGATTTGAAAAGTTTCAATGGGAATGGGAAGAATTGGGACAAAAATTGGAAAATTTTTAAGGGACTTTGAAAAAATTTCAACTGGAATTTTAGCAATTTTTTGACGTGAAATTGTAAACATGTGGACATGGATTTTGAAAATTCTAGAGAGAATTTTAAAAGCTTCAAGAGAATTTCAACAATTTTGAGAGGGATTTGAAAAGTTTCAATGGGAATGGGAAGAATTGGGACAAAAATTGGAAAATTTGTAAGGGACTTTGAAAAAATTTCAACTGGAATTTTAGCAATTTTGACGTGAAATTGTAAACATGTGGACATGGATTTTGAAAATTCTAGAGAGAAGTGGCAAACTTTCAATAGGATTTCAACAGTTTTGAGAGGGATTTGAAAAGTTTCAATGGGAATGGGAAGAATTGGGACAAAAATTGGAAAATTTTTAAGGGACTTTGAAAAAATTTCAACTGGAATTTTAGCAATTTTTTGACGTGAAATTGTAAACATGTGGACATGGATTTTGAAAATTCTAGAGAGAATTTTAAAAGCTTCAACAGAATTTCAACAATTTTGAGAGGGATTTGAAAAGTTTCAATGGGAATGGGAAGAATTGGGACAAAAATTGGAAAATTTTTAAGGGACTTTGAAAAAATTTCAACTGGAATTTTAGCAATTTTTTGACGTGAAATTGTAAACATGTGGACATGGATTTTGAAAATTCTAGAGAGAATTTTAAAAGCTTCAACAGAATTCCAACAGTTTTGAGAGGGATTTGAAAAGTTTCAATGGGAATGGGAAGAATTGGGACAAAAATTGGAAAATTTTTAAGGGATTTTGAAAAAATTTCAACTGGAATTTTAGCAATTTTTTGACGTGAAATTGTAAACATGTGGACGTGGATTTTGAAAATTCTAGAGAGAATTTTAAAAGCTTCAACAGAATTTCAACAATTTTGAGAGGGATTTGAAAAGTTTCAATGGGAATGGGAAGAATTGGGACAAAAATTGGAAAATTTTGAAGGGACTTTGAAAGAATTTCAACTGGAATTTTAGCCATTTTTTGACGTGAAATTGTAAACATGTGGACATGGATTTTGAAAATTCTAGAGAGAATTTTAAAAGCTTCAACAGAATTTCAACAATTTTGAGAGGGATTTGAAAAGTTTCAATGGGAATGGGAAGAATTGGGACAAAAATGGGAAAATTTTTAAGGGACTTTGAAAAAATTTCAACTGGAATTTTAGCTATTTTTTGACGTGAAATTGTAAACATGTTGAAGTGGATTTTGAAAATTCTAGAGAGAATTTTAAAAGCTTCAACAGAATTTCAACAGTTTTGAGAGGGATTTGAAAAGTTTCAATGGGAATGGGAAGAATTGGGACAAAAATTGGAAAATTTTTAAGGGACTTTGAAAAAATTTCAACTGGAATTTTAGCAATTTTTTGACGTGAAATTGTAAACATGTGGACATGGATTTTGAAAATTCTAGAGAGAATTTTAAAAGCTTCAACAGAATTTCAACAATTTTGAGATGGATTTGAAAAGTTTCAATGGGAATGGGAAGAATTGGGACAAAAATTGGAAAATTTTTAAGGGACTTTGAAAAAATTGGAACTGGAATTTTAGCAATTTTTTTACGTGAAATTGTAAACATGTGGACATGGATTTTGAAAACTCTAGAGAGAATTTTAAAAGCTTCAACAGAATTTCAACAATTTTGAGAGGGATTTGAAAAGTTTCAATGGGAATGGGAAGAATTGGGACAAAAATTGGAAAATTTTTAAGGGACTTTGAAAAAATTTCAACTGGAATTTTAGCCATTTTTTGATGTGAAATTGTAAACATGTGGACATGGATTTTGAAAATTCTAGAGAGAATTTTAAAAGCTTCAACAGAATTTCAACAATTTTGAGAGGGATTTGAAAAGTTTCAATGGGAATGGGAAGAATTGGGACAAAAATTGGAAAATTTTTAAGGGACTTTGAAAAAATTTCAACTGGAATTTTAGCAATTTTGACGTGAAATTGTAAACATGTGGACATGGATTTTGAAAATTCTAGAGAGAAGTGGCAAACTTTCAATAGGATTTCAACAGTTTTGAGAGGGATTTGAAAAGTTTCAATGGGAATGGGAAGAATTGGGACAAAAATTGGAAAATTTTTAAGGGACTTTGAAAAAATTTCAACTGGAATTTTAGCAATTTTTTGACGTGAAATTGTAAACATGTGGACATGGATTTTGAAAATTCTAGAGAGAATTTTAAAAGCTTCAACAGAATTCCAACAGTTTTGAGAGGGATTTGAAAAGTTTCAATGGGAATGGGAAGAATTGGGACAAAAATTGGAAAATTTTTAAGGGACTTTGAAAAAATTTCAACTGGAATTTTAGCAATTTTTTGACGTGAAATTGTAAACATGTGGACGTGGATTTTGAAAATTCTAGAGAGAATTTTAAAAGCTTCAACAGAATTTCAACAATTTTGAGAGGGATTTGAAAAGTTTCAATGGGAATGGGAAGAATTGGGACAAAAATTGGAAAATTTTGAAGGGACTTTGAAAAAATTTCAACTGGAATTTTAGCCATTTTTTGACGTGAAATTGTAAACATGTGGACATGGATTTTGAAAATTCTAGAGAGAATTTTAAAAGCTTCAACAGAATTTCAACAATTTTGAGAGGGATTTGAAAAGTTTCAATGGGAATGGGAAGAATTGGGACAAAAATTGGAAAATTTTTAAGGGACTTTGAAAAAATTTCAACTGGAATTTTAGCAATTTTTTGACGTGAAATTGTAAACATGTGGACATGGATTTTGAAAATTCTAGAGAGAATTTTAAAAGCTTCAACAGAATTTCAACAGTTTTGAGAGGGATTTGAAAAGTTTCAATGGGAATGGGAAGAATTGGGACAAAAATTGGAAAATTTTGAAGGGACTTTGAAAAAATTTCAACTGGAATTTTAGCAATTTTTTGACGTGAAATTGTAAACATGTGGACATGGATTTTGAAAATTCTAGAGAGAATTTTAAAAGCTTCAACAGAATTTCAACAATTTTGAGATGGATTTGAAAAGTTTCAATGGGAATGGGAAGAATTGGGACAAAAATTGGAAAATTTTTAAGGGACTTTGAAAAAATTGGAACTGGAATTTTAGCAATTTTTTTACGTGAAATTGTAAACATGTGGACATGGATTTTGAAAACTCTAGAGAGAATTTTAAAAGCTTCAACAGAATTTCAACAATTTTGAGAGGGATTTGAAAAGTTTCAATGGGAATGGGAAGAATTGGGACAAAAATTGGAAAATTTTTAAGGGACTTTGAAAAAATTTCAACTGGAATTTTAGCCATTTTTTGATGTGAAATTGTAAACATGTGGACATGGATTTTGAAAATTCTAGAGAGAATTTTAAAAGCTTCAACAGAATTTCAACAATTTTGAGAGGGATTTGAAAAGTTTCAATGGGAATGGGAAGAATTGGGACAAATATTGGAAAATTTTTAAGGGACTTTGAAAAAATTTCAACTGGAATTTTAGCAATTTTGACGTGAAATTGTAAACATGTGGACATGGATTTTGAAAATTCTAGAGAGAAGTGGCAAACTTTCAATAGGATTTCAACAGTTTTGAGAGGGATTTGAAAAGTTTAAATGGGAATGGGAAGAATTGGGACAAAAATTGGAAAATTTTTAAGGGACTTTGAAAAAATTTCAACTGGAATTTTAGCAATTTTGACGTGAAATTGTAAACATGTTGAAGTGGACTTTGAAAATTCTAGAGGGAAGTGTCAAACTTTCAGTAGGATTTCAACAGTTTTGACAGGGATTTGAAAAGTTTCAATGGGAATGGGAAGAATTGGGACAAAAATTGGAAAATTTTTAAGGGACTTTGAAAAAATTTCAACTGGAATTTTAGCAATTTTTTGACGTGAAATTGTAAACATGTGGACATGGATTTTGAAAATTCTAGAGAGAATTTTAAAAGCTTCAACAGAATTTCAACAATTTTGAGAGGGATTTGAAAAGTTTCAATGGGAATGGGAAGAATTGGGACAAAAATTGGAAAATTTTGAAGGGACTTTGAAAGAATTTCAACTGGAATTTTAGCCATTTTTTGACGTGAAATTGTAAACATGTGGACATGGATTTTGAAAATTCTAGAGAGAATTTTAAAAGCTTCAACAGAATTTCAACAATTTTGAGAGGGATTTGAAAAGTTTCAATGGGAATGGGAAGAATTGGGACAAAAATGGGAAAATTTTTAAGGGACTTTGAAAAAATTTCAACTGGAATTTTAGCTATTTTTTGACGTGAAATTGTAAACATGTTGAAGTGGATTTTGAAAATTCTAGAGAGAATTTTAAAAGCTTCAACAGAATTTCAACAGTTTTGAGAGGGATTTGAAAAGTTTCAATGGGAATGGGAAGAATTGGGACAAAAATTGGAAAATTTTTAAGGGACTTTGAAAAAATTTCAACTGGAATTTTAGCAATTTTTTGACGTGAAATTGTAAACATGTGGACATGGATTTTGAAAATTCTAGAGAGAATTTTAAAAGCTTCAACAGAATTTCAACAATTTTGAGATGGATTTGAAAAGTTTCAATGGGAATGGGAAGAATTGGGACAAAAATTGGAAAATTTTTAAGGGACTTTGAAAAAATTGGAACTGGAATTTTAGCAATTTTTTTACGTGAAATTGTAAACATGTGGACATGGATTTTGAAAACTCTAGAGAGAATTTTAAAAGCTTCAACAGAATTTCAACAATTTTGAGAGGGATTTGAAAAGTTTCAATGGGAATGGGAAGAATTGGGACAAAAATTGGAAAATTTTTAAGGGACTTTGAAAAAATTTCAACTGGAATTTTAGCCATTTTTTGATGTGAAATTGTAAACATGTGGACATGGATTTTGAAAATTCTAGAGAGAATTTTAAAAGCTTCAACAGAATTTCAACAATTTTGAGAGGGATTTGAAAAGTTTCAATGGGAATGGGAAGAATTGGGACAAAAATTGGAAAATTTTTAAGGGACTTTGAAAAAATTTCAACTGGAATTTTAGCAATTTTGACGTGAAATTGTAAACATGTGGACATGGATTTTGAAAATTCTAGAGAGAAGTGGCAAACTTTCAATAGGATTTCAACAGTTTTGAGATGGATTTGAAAAGTTTCAATGGGAATGGGAAGAATTGGGACAAAAATTGGAAAATTTTTAAGGGACTTTGAAAAAATTTCAACTGGAATTTTAGCAATTTTGACGTGAAATTGTAAACATGTTGAAGTGGACTTTGAAAATTCTAGAGGGAAGTGTCAAACTTTCAGTAGGATTTCAACAGTTTTGACAGGGATTTGAAAAGTTTCAATGGGAATGGGAAGAATTGGGACAAAAATTGGAAAATTTTTAAGGGACTTTGAAAAAATTTCAACTGGAATTTTAGCAATTTTTTGACGTGAAATTGTAAACATGTGGACATGGATTTTGAAAATTCTAGAGAGAATTTTAAAAGCTTCAACAGAATTTCAACAGTTTTGAGAGGGATTTGAAAAGTTTCAATGGGAATGGGAAGAATTGGGACAAAAATTGGAAAATTTTTAAGGGACTTTGAAAAAATTTCAACTGGAATTTTAGCCATTTTTTGACGTGAAATTGTAAACATGTGGACATGGATTTTGAAAATTCTAGAGAGAATTTTAAAAGCTTCAAGAGAATTTCAACAATCTTGAGAGGGATTTGAAAAGTTTCAATGGGAATGGGAAGAATTGGGACAAAAATTGGAAAATTTTGAAGGGACTTTGAAAAATTTCAACTGGAATTTTAGCCATTTTTTGACGTGAAATTGTAAACATGTGGACATGGATTTTGAAAATTCTAGAGAGAATTTTAAAAGCTTCAACAGAATTTCAACAATTTTGAGAGGGATTTGAAAAGTTTCAATGGGAATGGGAAGAATTGGGACAAAAATTGGAAAATTTTTAAGGGACTTTGAAAAAATTTCAACTGGAATTTTAGCAATTTTTTGACGTGAAATTGTAAACATGTGGACATGGATTTTGAAAATTCTAGAGAGAATTTTAAAAGCTTCAAGAGAATTTCAACAATTTTGAGAGGGATTTGAAAAGTTTCAATGGGAATGGGAAGAATTGGGACAAAAATTGGAAAATTTGTAAGGGACTTTGAAAAAATTTCAACTGGAATTTTAGCAATTTTGACGTGAAATTGTAAACATGTGGACATGGATTTTGAAAATTCTAGAGAGAAGTGGCAAACTTTCAATAGGATTTCAACAGTTTTGAGAGGGATTTGAAAAGTTTCAATGGGAATGGGAAGAATTGGGACAAAAATTGGAAAATTTTTAAGGGACTTTGAAAAAATTTCAACTGGAATTTTAGCAATTTTTTGACGTGAAATTGTAAACATGTGGACATGGATTTTGAAAATTCTAGAGAGAATTTTAAAAGCTTCAACAGAATTTCAACAATTTTGAGAGGGATTTGAAAAGTTTCAATGGGAATGGGAAGAATTGGGACAAAAATTGGAAAATTTTTAAGGGACTTTGAAAAATTTCAACTGGAATTTTAGCAATTTTTTGACGTGAAATTGTAAACATGTGGACATGGATTTTGAAAATTCTAGAGAGAATTTTAAAAGCTTCAACAGAATTCCAACAGTTTTGAGAGGGATTTGAAAAGTTTCAATGGGAATGGGAAGAATTGGGACAAAAATTGGAAAATTTTTAAGGGACTTTGAAAAAATTTCAACTGGAATTTTAGCAATTTTTTGACGTGAAATTGTAAACATGTGGACGTGGATTTTGAAAATTCTAGAGAGAATTTTAAAAGCTTCAACAGAATTTCAACAATTTTGAGAGGGATTTGAAAAGTTTCAATGGGAATGGGAAGAATTGGGACAAAAATTGGAAAATTTTGAAGGGACTTTGAAAGAATTTCAACTGGAATTTTAGCCATTTTTTGACGTGAAATTGTAAACATGTGGACATGGATTTTGAATATTCTAGAGAGAATTTTAAAAGCTTCAACAGAATTTCAACAATTTTGAGAGGGATTTGAAAAGTTTCAATGGGAATGGGAAGAATTGGGACAAAAATGGGAAAATTTTTAAGGGACTTTGAAAAAATTTCAACTGGAATTTTAGCAATTTTTTGACGTGAAATTGTAAACATGTGGACATGGATTTTGAAAATTCTAGAGAGAATTTTAAAAGCTTCAACAGAATTTCAACAGTTTTGAGAGGGATTTGAAAAGTTTCAATGGGAATGGGAAGAATTGGGACAAAAATTGGAAAATTTTTAAGGGACTTTGAAAAAATTTCAACTGGAATTTTAGCAATTTTTTGACGTGAAATTGTAAACATGTGGACATGGATTTTGAAAATTCTAGAGAGAATTTTAAAAGCTTCAACAGAATTTCAACAATTTTGAGATGGATTTGAAAAGTTTCAATGGGAATGGGAAGAATTGGGACAAAAATTGGAAAATTTTTAAGGGACTTTGAAAAAATTGGAACTGGAATTTTAGCAATTTTTTTACGTGAAATTGTAAACATGTGGACATGGATTTTGAAAACTCTAGAGAGAATTTTAAAAGCTTCAACAGAATTTCAACAATTTTGAGAGGGATTTGAAAAGTTTCAATGGGAATGGGAAGAATTGGGACAAAAATTGGAAAATTTTTAAGGGACTTTGAAAAAATTTCAACTGGAATTTTAGCCATTTTTTGATGTGAAATTGTAAACATGTGGACATGGATTTTGAAAATTCTAGAGAGAATTTTAAAAGCTTCAACAGAATTTCAACAATTTTGAGAGGGATTTGAAAAGTTTCAATGGGAATGGGAAGAATTGGGACAAAAATTGGAAAATTTTTAAGGGACTTTGAAAAAATTTCAACTGGAATTTTAGCAATTTTGACGTGAAATTGTAAACATGTGGACATGGATTTTGAAAATTCTAGAGAGAAGTGGCAAACTTTCAATAGGATTTCAACAGTTTTGAGAGGGATTTGAAAAGTTTAAATGGGAATGGGAAGAATTGGGACAAAAATTGGAAAATTTTTAAGGGACTTTGAAAAAATTTCAACTGGAATTTTAGCAATTTTGACGTGAAATTGTAAACATGTTGAAGTGGACTTTGAAAATTCTAGAGGGAAGTGTCAAACTTTCAGTAGGATTTCAACAGTTTTGACAGGGATTTGAAAAGTTTCAATGGGAATGGGAAGAATTGGGACAAAAATTGGAAAATTTTTAAGGGACTTTGAAAAAATTTCAACTGGAATTTTAGCAATTTTTTGACGTGAAATTGTAAACATGTGGACATGGATTTTGAAAATTCTAGAGAGAATTTTAAAAGCTTCAACAGAATTTCAACAGTTTTGAGAGGGATTTGAAAAGTTTCAATGGGAATGGGAAGAATTGGGACAAAAATTGGAAAATTTTTAAGGGACTTTGAAAAAATTTCAACTGGAATTTTAGCCATTTTTTGACGTGAAATTGTAAACATGTGGACATGGATTTTGAAAATTCTAGAGAGAATTTTAAAAGCTTCAAGAGAATTTCAACAATCTTGAGAGGGATTTGAAAAGTTTCAATGGGAATGGGAAGAATTGGGACAAAAATTGGAAAATTTTGAAGGGACTTTGAAAAAATTTCAACTGGAATTTTAGCAATTTTTTGACGTGAAATTGTAAACATGTGGACATGGATTTTGAAAATTCTAGAGAGAATTTTAAAAGCTTCAACAGAATTTCAACAATTTTGAGAGGGATTTGAAAAGTTTCAATGGGAATGGGAAGAATTGGGACAAAAATTGGAAAATTTTTAAGGGACTTTGAAAAAATTTCAACTGGAATTTTAGCAATTTTTTGACGTGAAATTGTAAACATGTGGACATGGATTTTGAAAATTCTAGAGAGAATTTTAAAAGCTTCAACAGAATTCCAACAGTTTTGAGAGGGATTTGAAAAGTTTCAATGGGAATGGGAAGAATTGGGACAAAAATGGGAAAATTTTTAAGGGACTTTGAAAAAATTGCAACTGGAATTTTAGCAATTTTTTGACGTGAAATTGTAAACATGTGGACGTGGATTTTGAAAATTCTAGAGAGAATTTTAAAAGCTTCAATAGAATTTCAACAATTTTGAGATGGATTTGAAAAGTTTCAATGGGAATGGGAAGAATTGGGACAAAAATTGGAAAATTTTGAAGGGACTTTGAAAAAATTTCAACTGGAATTTTAGCCATTTTTTGACGTGAAATTGTAAACATGTGGACATGGATTTTGAAAATTCTAGAGAGAATTTTAAAAGCTTCAACAGAATTTCAACAATTTTGAGAGGGATTTGAAAAGTTTCAATGGGAATGGGAAGAATTGGGACAAAAATTGGAAAATTTTTAAGGGACTTTGAAAAAATTTCAACTGGAATTTTAGCAATTTTTTGACGTGAAATTGTAAACATGTGGACATGGATTTTGAAAATTCTAGAGAGAATTTTAAAAGCTTCAACAGAATTTCAACAGTTTTGAGAGGGATTTGAAAAGTTTCAATGGGAATGGGAAGAATTGGGACAAAAATTGGAAAATTTTTAAGGGACTTTGAAAAAATTTCAACTGGAATTTTAGCCATTTTTTGACGTGAAATTGTAAACATGTGGACATGGATTTTGAAAATTCTAGAGAGAATTTTAAAAGCTTCAACAGAATTTCAACAATTTTGAGATGGATTTGAAAAGTTTCAATGGGAATGGGAAGAATTGGGACAAAAATTGGAAAATTTTTAAGGGACTTTGAAAAAATTGCAACTGGAATTTTAGCAATTTTTTTACGTGAAATTGTAAACATGTGGACATGGATTTTGAAAACTCTAGAGAGAATTTTAAAAGCTTCAACAGAATTTCAACAATTTTGAGAGGGATTTGAAAAGTTTCAATGGGAATGGGAAGAATTGGGACAAAAATTGGAAAATTTTTAAGGGACTTTGAAAAAATTTCAACTGGAATTTTAGCAATTTTTTGATGTGAAATTGTAAACATGTGGACATGGATTTTGAAAATTCTAGAGAGAATTTTAAAAGCTTCAACAGAATTTCAACAATTTTGAGAGGGATTTGAAAAGTTTCAATGGGAATGGGAAGAATTCGGACAAAAATTGGAAAATTTTTAAGGGACTTTGAAAAAATTCAAACTGGAATTTTAGCAATTTTGACGTGAAATTGTAAACATGTTGAAGTGGACTTTGAAAATTCTAGAGGGAAGTGTCAAACTTTCAGTAGGATTTCAACAGTTTTGACAGGGATTTGAAAAGTTTCAATGGGAATGGGAAGAATTGGGACAAAAATTGGAAAATTTTTAAGGGACTTTGAAAAAATTTCAACTGGAATTTTAGCAATTTTGACGTGAAATTGTAAACATGTGGACATGGATTTTGAAAATTCTAGAGAGAAGTGGCAAACTTTCAATAGGATTTCAACAGTTTTGAGAGGGATTTGAAAAGTTTCAATGGGAATGGGAAGAATTGGGACAAAAATTGGAAAATTTTTAAGGGACTTTGAAAAAATTTCAACTGGAATTTTAGCAATTTTGACGTGAAATTTTAAACATGTTGAAGTGGACTTTGAAAATTCTAGAGGGAAGTGTCAAACTTTCAGTAGGATTTCAACAGTTTTGACAGGGATTTGAAAAGTTTCAATGGGAATGGGAAGAATTGGGACAAAAATTGGAAAATTTTTAAGGGACTTTGAAAAAATTTCAACTGGAATTTTAGCAATTTTTTGACGTGAAATTGTAAACATGTGGACATGGATTTTGAAAATTCTAGAGAGAATTTTAAAAGCTTCAACAGAATTTCAACAGTTTTGAGAGGGATTTGAAAAGTTTCAATGGGAATGGGAAGAATTGGGACAAAAATTGGAAAATTTTTAAGGGACTTTGAAAAAATTTCAACTGGAATTTTAGCCATTTTTTGACGTGAAATTGTAAACATGTGGACATGGATTTTGAAAATTCTAGAGAGAATTTTAAAAGCTTCAAGAGAATTTCAACAATCTTGAGAGGGATTTGAAAAGTTTCAATGGGAATGGGAAGAATTGGGACAAAAATTGGAAAATTTTGAAGGGACTTTGAAAAAATTTCAACTGGAATTTTAGCCATTTTTTGACGTGAAATTGTAAACATGTGGACATGGATTTTGAAAATTCTAGAGAGAATTTTAAAAGCTTCAACAGAATTCCAACAGTTTTGAGAGGGATTTGAAAAGTTTCAATGGGAATGGGAAGAATTGGGACAAAAATTGGAAAATTTTTAAGGGACTTTGAAAAAATTGCAACTGGAATTTTAGCAATTTTTTGACGTGAAATTGTAAACATGTGGACATGGATTTTGAAAACTCTAGAGAGAATTTTAAAAGCTTCAACAGAATTTCAACAATTTTGAGAGGGATTTGAAAAGTTTCAATGGGAATGGGAAGAATTGGGACAAAAATTGGAAAATTTTTAAGGGACTTTGAAAAAATTTCAACTGGAATTTTAGCAATTTTTTGACGTGAAATTGTAAACATGTGGACATGGATTTTGAAAATTCTAGAGAGAATTTTAAAAGCTTCAACAGAATTTCAACAATTTTGAGATGGATTTGAAAAGTTTCAATGGGAATGGGAAGAATTGGGACAAAAATTGGAAAATTTGTAAGGGACTTTGAAAAAATTTCAACTGGAATTTTAGCAATTTTGACGTGAAATTGTAAACATGTGGACATGGATTTTGAAAATTCTAGAGAGAAGTGGCAAACTTTCAATAGGATTTCAACAGTTTTGAGAGGGATTTGAAAAGTTTCAATGGGAATGGGAAGAATTGGGACAAAAATTGGAAAATTTTTAAGGGACTTTGAAAAAATTTCAACTGGAATTTTAGCAATTTTGACGTGAAATTGTAAACATGTTGAAGTGGACTTGGAAAATTCTAGAGGGAAGTGTCAAACTTTCAGTAGGATTTCAAAAGTTTTGACAGGGATTTGAAAAGTTTCAATGGGAATGGGAAGAATTGGGACAAAAATTGGAAAATTTTTAAGGGACTTTGAAAAAATTTCAACTGGAATTTTAGCAATTTTTTGACGTGAAATTGTAAACATGTGGACATGGATTTTGAAAATTCTAGAGAGAATTTTAAAAGCTTCAACAGAATTTCAACAGTTTTGAGAGGGATTTGAAAAGTTTCAATGGGAATGGGAAGAATTGGGACAAAAATTGGAAAATTTTTAAGGGACTTTGAAAAAATTTCAACTGGAATTTTAGCCATTTTTTGACGTGAAATTGTAAACATGTGGACATGGATTTTGAAAATTCTAGAGAGAATTTTAAAAGCTTCAACAGAATTTCAACAATTTTGAGAGGGATTTGAGAAGTTTCAATGGGAATGGGAAGAATTGGGACAAAAATTGGAAAATTTTTAAGGGACTTTGAAAAAATTTCAACTGGAATTTTAGCCATTTTTTGACGTGAAATTGTAAACATGTGGACATGGATTTTGAAAATTCTAGAGAGAAGTGTCAAACTTTCAATAGGATTTCAACAGTTTTCAGAGGGATTTGAAAAGTTTCAATGGGAATGGGAAGAATTGGGACAAAAATTGGAAAATTTTTAAGGGACTTGGAAAAAATTTCAACTGGAATTTTAGCCATTTTTTGACGTGAAATTGTAAACATGTGGACATGGATTTTGAAAATTCTAGAGAGAATTTTAAAAGCTTCAACAGAATTTCAACAATTTTGAGAGGGATTTGAAAAGTTTCAATGGGAATGGGAAGAATTGGGACAAAAATTGGAAAATTTTTAAGGGACTTTGAAAAAATTTCAACTGGAATTTTAGCAATTTTGACATGAAATTGTAAACATGTGGACATGGATTTTGAAAATTCTAGAGAGAATTTTAAAAGCTTCAACAGAATTTCAACAATTTTGAGAGGGATTTGAAAAGTTTCAATGGGAATGGGAAGAATTGGGACAAAAATTGGAAAATTTTTAAGGGTCTTTGAAAAAATTTCAACTGGAATTTTACCAATTTTTTACGTGAAATTGTAAACCTGCGGACATGGATTTTGAAAATTCTAGAGAGAATTTTAAAAGCTTCAACAGAATTTCAACAATTTTGAGAGGGATTTGAAAAGTTTCAATGGGAATGGGAAGAATTGGGACAAAAATTGGAAAATTTTTAAGGGACTTTGAAAAAATTTCAACTGGAATTTTAGCAATTTTTTGACGTGAAATTGTAAACATGTGGACATGGATTTTGAAAATTCTAGAGAGAATTTTAAAAGCTTCAACAGAATTCCAACAGTTTTGAGAGGGATTTGAAAAGTTTCAATGGGAATGGGAAGAATTGGGACAAAAATTGGAAAATTTTTAAGGGACTTTGAAAAAATTGCAACTGGAATTTTAGCAATTTTTTGACGTGAAATTGTAAACATGTGGACGTGGATTTTGAAAATTCTAGAGAGAATTTTAAAAGCTTCAATAGAATTTCAACAATTTTGAGAGGGATTTGAAAAGTTTCAATGGGAATGGGAAGAATTGGGACAAAAATTGGAAAATTTTGAAGGGACTTTGAAAAAATTTCAACTGGAATTTTAGCAATTTTTTGACGTGAAATTGTAAACATGTGGACATGGATTTTGAAAATTCTAGAGAGAATTTTAAAAGCTTCAACAGAATTTCAACAATTTTGAGATGGATTTGAAAAGTTTCAATGGGAATGGGAAGAATTGGGACAAAAATTGGAAAATTTTTAAGGGACTTTGAAAAAATTTCAACTGGAATTTTAGCAATTTTTTGATGTGAAATTGTAAACATGTGGACATGGATTTTGAAAATTCTAGAGAGAATTTTAAAAGCTTCAACAGAATTTCAACAATTTTGAGAGGGATTTGAAAAGTTTCAATGGGAATGGGAAGAATTCGGACAAAAATTGGAAAATTTTTAAGGGACTTTGAAAAAATTCAAACTGGAATTTTAGCAATTTTGACGTGAAATTGTAAACATGTTGAAGTGGACTTTGAAAATTCTAGAGGGAAGTGTCAAACTTTCAGTAGGATTTCAACAGTTTTGACAGGGATTTGAAAAGTTTCAATGGGAATGGGAAGAATTGGGACAAAAATTGGAAAATTTTTAAGGGACTTTGAAAAAATTTCAACTGGAATTTTAGCAATTTTGACGTGAAATTGTAAACATGTGGACATGGATTTTGAAAATTCTAGAGAGAAGTGGCAAACTTTCAATAGGATTTCAACAGTTTTGAGAGGGATTTGAAAAGTTTCAATGGGAATGGGAAGAATTGGGACAAAAATTGGAAAATTTTTAAGGGACTTTGAAAAAATTTCAACTGGAATTTTAGCAATTTTGACGTGAAATTTTAAACATGTTGAAGTGGACTTTGAAAATTCTAGAGGGAAGTGTCAAACTTTCAGTAGGATTTCAACAGTTTTGACAGGGATTTGAAAAGTTTCAATGGGAATGGGAAGAATTGGGACAAAAATTGGAAAATTTTTAAGGGACTTTGAAAAAATTTCAACTGGAATTTTAGCAATTTTTTGACGTGAAATTGTAAACATGTGGACATGGATTTTGAAAATTCTAGAGAGAATTTTAAAAGCTTCAACAGAATTTCAACAGTTTTGAGAGGGATTTGAAAAGTTTCAATGGGAATGGGAAGAATTGGGACAAAAATTGGAAAATTTTTAAGGGACTTTGAAAAAATTTCAACTGGAATTTTAGCCATTTTTTGACGTGAAATTGTAAACATGTGGACATGGATTTTGAAAATTCTAGAGAGAATTTTAAAAGCTTCAAGAGAATTTCAACAATCTTGAGAGGGATTTGAAAAGTTTCAATGGGAATGGGAAGAATTGGGACAAAAATTGGAAAATTTTGAAGGGACTTTGAAAAAATTTCAACTGGAATTTTAGCCATTTTTTGACGTGAAATTGTAAACATGTGGACATGGATTTTGAAAATTCTAGAGAGAATTTTAAAAGCTTCAACAGAATTCCAACAGTTTTGAGAGGGATTTGAAAAGTTTCAATGGGAATGGGAAGAATTGGGACAAAAATTGGAAAATTTTTAAGGGACTTTGAAAAAATTGCAACTGGAATTTTAGCAATTTTTTGACGTGAAATTGTAAACATGTGGACATGGATTTTGAAAACTCTAGAGAGAATTTTAAAAGCTTCAACAGAATTTCAACAATTTTGAGAGGGATTTGAAAAGTTTCAATGGGAATGGGAAGAATTGGGACAAAAATTGGAAAATTTTTAAGGGACTTTGAAAAAATTTCAACTGGAATTTTAGCAATTTTTTGACGTGAAATTGTAAACATGTGGACATGGATTTTGAAAATTCTAGAGAGAATTTTAAAAGCTTCAACAGAATTTCAACAATTTTGAGATGGATTTGAAAAGTTTCAATGGGAATGGGAAGAATTGGGACAAAAATTGGAAAATTTGTAAGGGACTTTGAAAAAATTTCAACTGGAATTTTAGCAATTTTGACGTGAAATTGTAAACATGTGGACATGGATTTTGAAAATTCTAGAGAGAAGTGGCAAACTTTCAATAGGATTTCAACAGTTTTGAGAGGGATTTGAAAAGTTTCAATGGGAATGGGAAGAATTGGGACAAAAATTGGAAAATTTTTAAGGGACTTTGAAAAAATTTCAACTGGAATTTTAGCAATTTTGACGTGAAATTGTAAACATGTTGAAGTGGACTTGGAAAATTCTAGAGGGAAGTGTCAAACTTTCAGTAGGATTTCAAAAGTTTTGACAGGGATTTGAAAAGTTTCAATGGGAATGGGAAGAATTGGGACAAAAATTGGAAAATTTTTAAGGGACTTTGAAAAAATTTCAACTGGAATTTTAGCAATTTTTTGACGTGAAATTGTAAACATGTGGACATGGATTTTGAAAATTCTAGAGAGAATTTTAAAAGCTTCAACAGAATTTCAACAGTTTTGAGAGGGATTTGAAAAGTTTCAATGGGAATGGGAAGAATTGGGACAAAAATTGGAAAATTTTTAAGGGACTTTGAAAAAATTTCAACTGGAATTTTAGCCATTTTTTGACGTGAAATTGTAAACATGTGGACATGGATTTTGAAAATTCTAGAGAGAATTTTAAAAGCTTCAACAGAATTTCAACAATTTTGAGAGGGATTTGAGAAGTTTCAATGGGAATGGGAAGAATTGGGACAAAAATTGGAAAATTTTTAAGGGACTTTGAAAAAATTTCAACTGGAATTTTAGCCATTTTTTGACGTGAAATTGTAAACATGTGGACATGGATTTTGAAAATTCTAGAGAGAAGTGTCAAACTTTCAATAGGATTTCAACAGTTTTCAGAGGGATTTGAAAAGTTTCAATGGGAATGGGAAGAATTGGGACAAAAATTGGAAAATTTTTAAGGGACTTGGAAAAAATTTCAACTGGAATTTTAGCCATTTTTTGACGTGAAATTGTAAACATGTGGACATGGATTTTGAAAATTCTAGAGAGAATTTTAAAAGCTTCAAGAGAATTTCAACAATTTTGAGAGGGATTTGAAAAGTTTCAATGGGAATGGGAAGAATTGGGACAAAAATTGGAAAATTTTTAAGGGACTTTGAAAAAATTTCAACTGGAATTTTAGCAATTTTGACATGAAATTGTAAACATGTGGACATGGATTTTGAAAATTCTAGAGAGAATTTTAAAAGCTTCAACAGAATTTCAACAATTTTGAGAGGGATTTGAAAAGTTTCAATGGGAATGGGAAGAATTGGGACAAAAATTGGAAAATTTTTAAGGGTCTTTGAAAAAATTTCAACTGGAATTTTACCAATTTTTTACGTGAAATTGTAAACCTGCGGACATGGATTTTGAAAATTCTAGAGAGAATTTTAAAAGCTTCAACAGAATTTCAACAATTTTGAGAGGGATTTGAAAAGTTTCAATGGGAATGGGAAGAATTGGGACAAAAATTGGAAAATTTTTAAGGGACTTTGAAAAAATTTCAACTGGAATTTTAGCAATTTTTTGACGTGAAATTGTAAACATGTGGACATGGATTTTGAAAATTCTAGAGAGAATTTTAAAAGCTTCAACAGAATTCCAACAGTTTTGAGAGGGATTTGAAAAGTTTCAATGGGAATGGGAAGAATTGGGACAAAAATGGGAAAATTTTTAAGGGACTTTGAAAAAATTGCAACTGGAATTTTAGCAATTTTTTGACGTGAAATTGTAAACATGTGGACGTGGATTTTGAAAATTCTAGAGAGAATTTTAAAAGCTTCAATAGAATTTCAACAATTTTGAGAGGGATTTGAAAAGTTTCAATGGGAATGGGAAGAATTGGGACAAAAATTGGAAAATTTTGAAGGGACTTTGAAAAAATTTCAACTGGAATTTTAGCCATTTTTTGACGTGAAATTGTAAACATGTGGACATGGATTTTGAAAATTCTAGAGAGAATTTTAAAAGCTTCAACAGAATTTCAACAATCTTGAGAGGGATTTGAAAAGTTTCAATGGGAATGGGAAGAATTGGGACAAAAATTGGAAAATTTTTAAGGGACTTTGAAAAAATTTCAACTGGAATTTTAGCAATTTTTTAACGTGAAATTGTAAACATGTGGACATGGATTTTGAAAATTCTAGAGAGAATTTTAAAAGCTTCAACAGAATTTCAACAGTTTTGAGAGGGATTTGAAAAGTTTCAATGGGAATGGGAAGAATTGGGACAAAAATTGGAAAATTTTTAAGGGACTTTGAAAAAATTTCAACTGGAATTTTAGCAATTTTTTGACGTGAAATTGTAAACATGTGGACATGGATTTTGAAAATTCTAGAGAGAATTTTAAAAGCTTCAACAGAATTTCAACAATTTTGAGATGGATTTGAAAAGTTTCAATGGGAATGGGAAGAATTGGGACAAAAATTGGAAAATTTTTAAGGGACTTTGAAAAAATTGCAACTGGAATTTTAGCAATTTTTTTACGTGAAATTGTAAACATGTGGACATGGATTTTGAAAACTCTAGAGAGAATTTTAAAAGCTTCAACAGAATTTCAACAATTTTGAGAGGGATTTGAAAAGTTTCAATGGGAATGGGAAGAATTGGGACAAAAATTGGAAAATTTTTAAGGGACTTTGAAAAAATTTCAACTGGAATTTTAGCAATTTTTTGATGTGAAATTGTAAACATGTGGCCATGGATTTTGAAAATTCTAGAGAGAATTTTAAAAGCTTCAACAGAATTTCAACAATTTTGAGAGGGATTTGAAAAGTTTCAATGGGAATGGGAAGAATTGGGACAAAAATTGGAAAATTTTTAAGGGACTTTGAAAAAATTTCAACTGGAATTTTAGCAATTTTGACGTGAAATTGTAAACATGTTGAAGTGGACTTTGAAAATTCTAGAGGGAAGTGTCAAACTTTCAGTAGGATTTCAACAGTTTTGACAGGGATTTGAAAAGTTTCAATGGGAATGGGAAGAATTGGGACAAAAATTGGAAAATTTTTAAGGGACTTTGAAAAAATTTCAACTGGAATTTTAGCAATTTTGACGTGAAATTGTAAACATGTGGACATGGATTTTGAAAATTCTAGAGAGAAGTGGCAAACTTTCAATAGGATTTCAACAGTTTTGAGAGGGATTTGAAAAGTTTCAATGGGAATGGGAAGAATTGGGACAAAAATTGGAAAATTTTTAAGGGACTTTGAAAAAATTTCAACTGGAATTTTAGCAATTTTGACGTGAAATTGTAAACATGTTGAAGTGGACTTTGAAAATTCTAGAGGGAAGTGTCAAACTTTCAGTAGGATTTCAACAATTTTGAGAGGGATTTGAAAAGTTTCAATGGGAATGGGAAGAATTGGGACAAAAATTGGAAAATTTTTAAGGGACTTTGAAAAAATTTCAACTGGAATTTTAGCAATTTTTTGACGTGAAATTGTAAACATGTGGACATGGATTTTGAAAATTCTAGAGAGAATTTTAAAAGCTTCAACAGAATTTCAACAGTTTTGAGAGGGATTTGAAAAGTTTCAATGGGAATGGGAAGAATTGGGACAAAAATTGGAAAATTTTTAAGGGACTTTGAAAAAATTTCAACTGGAATTTTAGCCATTTTTTGACGTGAAATTGTAAACATGTGGACATGGATTTTGAAAATTCTAGAGAGAATTTTAAAAGCTTCAAGAGAATTTCAACAATCTTGAGAGGGATTTGAAAAGTTTCAATGGGAATGGGAAGAATTGGGACAAAAATTGGAAAATTTTGAAGGGACTTTGAAAAAATTTCAACTGGAATTTTAGCCATTTTTTGACGTGAAATTGTAAACATGTGGACATGGATTTTGAAAATTCTAGAGAGAATTTTAAAAGCTTCAACAGAATTTCAACAATTTTGAGAGGGATTTGAAAAGTTTCAATGGGAATGGGAAGAATTGGGACAAAAATTGGAAAATTTTGAAGGGACTTTGAAAAAATTTCAACTGGAATTTTAGCCATTTTTTGACGTGAAATTGTAAACATGTGGACATGGATTTTGAAAATTCTAGAGAGAATTTTAAAAGCTTCAACAGAATTCCAACAGTTTTGAGAGGGATTTGAAAAGTTTCAATGGGAATGGGAAGAATTGGGACAAAAATTGGAAAATTTTTAAGGGACTTTGAAAAAATTGCAACTGGAATTTTAGCAATTTTTTGACGTGAAATTGTAAACATGTGGACATGGATTTTGAAAACTCTAGAGAGAATTTTAAAAGCTTCAACAGAATTTCAACAATTTTGAGAGGGATTTGAAAAGTTTCAATGGGAATGGGAAGAATTGGGACAAAAATTGGAAAATTTTTAAGGGACTTTGAAAAAATTTCAACTGGAATTTTAGCAATTTTTTGACGTGAAATTGTAAACATGTGGACATGGATTTTGAAAATTCTAGAGAGAATTTTAAAAGCTTCAACAGAATTTCAACAATTTTGAGAGGGATTTGAAAAGTTTCAATGGGAATGGGAAGAATTGGGACAAAAATTGGAAAATTTGTAAGGGACTTTGAAAAAATTTCAACTGGAATTTTAGCAATTTTGACGTGAAATTGTAAACATGTGGACATGGATTTTGAAAATTCTAGAGAGAAGTGGCAAACTTTCAATAGGATTTCAACAGTTTTGAGAGGGATTTGAAAAGTTTCAATGGGAATGGGAAGAATTGGGACAAAAATTGGAAAATTTTTAAGGGACTTTGAAAAAATTTCAACTGGAATTTTAGCAATTTTGACGTGAAATTGTAAACATGTTGAAGTGGACTTGGAAAATTCTAGAGGGAAGTGTCAAACTTTCAGTAGGATTTCAAAAGTTTTGACAGGGATTTGAAAAGTTTCAATGGGAATGGGAAGAATTGGGACAAAAATTGGAAAATTTTTAAGGGACTTTGAAAAAATTTCAACTGGAATTTTAGCAATTTTTTGACGTGAAATTGTAAACATGTGGACATGGATTTTGAAAATTCTAGAGAGAATTTTAAAAGCTTCAACAGAATTTCAACAGTTTTGAGAGGGATTTGAAAAGTTTCAATGGGAATGGGAAGAATTGGGACAAAAATTGGAAAATTTTTAAGGGACTTTGAAAAAATTTCAACTGGAATTTTAGCCATTTTTTGACGTGAAATTGTAAACATGTGGACATGGATTTTGAAAATTCTAGAGAGAATTTTAAAAGCTTCAACAGAATTTCAACAATTTTGAGAGGGATTTGAGAAGTTTCAATGGGAATGGGAAGAATTGGGACAAAAATTGGAAAATTTTTAAGGGACTTTGAAAAAATTTCAACTGGAATTTTAGCCATTTTTTGACGTGAAATTGTAAACATGTGGACATGGATTTTGAAAATTCTAGAGAGAAGTGTCAAACTTTCAATAGGATTTCAACAGTTTTCAGAGGGATTTGAAAAGTTTCAATGGGAATGGGAAGAATTGGGACAAAAATTGGAAAATTTTTAAGGGACTTGGAAAAAATTTCAACTGGAATTTTAGCAATTTTTTGATGTGAAATTGTAAACATGTGGACATGGATTTTGAAAATTCTAGAGAGAATTTTAAAAGCTTCAACAGAATTTCAACAATTTTGAGAGGGATTTGAAAAGTTTCAATGGGAATGGGAAGAATTGGGACAAAAATTGGAAAATTTTTAAGGGACTTTGAAAAAATTTCAACTGGAATTTTAGCAATTTTGACGTGAAATTGTAAACATGTGGACATGGATTTTGAAAACTCTAGAGGGAAGTGTCAAACTTTCAGTAGGATTTCAACAGTTTTGACAGGGATTTGAAAAGTTTCAATGGGAATGGGAAGAATTGGGACAAAAATTGGAAAATTTTTAAGGGACTTTGAAAAAATTTCAACTGGAATTTTAGCAATTTTGACGTGAAATTGTAAACATGTGGACATGGATTTTGAAAATTCTAGAGAGAAGTGGCAAACTTTCAATAGGATTTCAACAGTTTTGAGAGGGATTTGAAAAGTTTCAATGGGAATGGGAAGAATTGGGACAAAAATTGGAAAATTTTTAAGGGACTTTGAAAAAATTTCAACTGGAATTTTAGCAATTTTGACGTGAAATTGTAAACATGTTGAAGTGGACTTTGAAAATTCTAGAGGGAAGTGTCAAACTTTCAGTAGGATTTCAACAGTTTTGACAGGGATTTGAAAAGTTTCAATGGGAATGGGAAGAATTGGGACAAAAATTGGAAAATTTTTAAGGGACTTTGAAAAAATTTCAACTGGAATTTTAGCAATTTTTTGACGTGAAATTGTAAACATGTGGACATGGATTTTGAAAATTCTAGAGAGAATTTTAAAAGCTTCAACAGAATTTCAACAGTTTTGAGAGGGATTTGAAAAGTTTCAATGGGAATGGGAAGAATTGGGACAAAAATTGGAAAATTTTTAAGGGACTTTGAAAAAATTTCAACTGGAATTTTAGCCATTTTTTGACGTGAAATTGTAAACATGTGGACATGGATTTTGAAAATTCTAGAGAGAATTTTAAAAGCTTCAAGAGAATTTCAACAATCTTGAGAGGGATTTGAAAAGTTTCAATGGGAATGGGAAGAATTGGGACAAAAATTGGAAAATTTTGAAGGGACTTTGAAAAAATTTCAACTGGAATTTTAGCCATTTTTTGACGTGAAATTGTAAACATGTGGACATGGATTTTGAAAATTCTAGAGAGAATTTTAAAAGCTTCAACAGAATTTCAACAATTTTGAGAGGGATTTGAAAAGTTTCAATGGGAATGGGAAGAATTGGGACAAAAATTGGAAAATTTTGAAGGGACTTTGAAAAAATTTCAACTGGAATTTTAGCCATTTTTTGACGTGAAATTGTAAACATGTGGACATGGATTTTGAAAATTCTAGAGAGAATTTTAAAAGCTTCAACAGAATTCCAACAGTTTTGAGAGGGATTTGAAAAGTTTCAATGGGAATGGGAAGAATTGGGACAAAAATTGGAAAATTTTTAAGGGACTTTGAAAAAATTGCAACTGGAATTTTAGCAATTTTTTGACGTGAAATTGTAAACATGTGGACATGGATTTTGAAAACTCTAGAGAGAATTTTAAAAGCTTCAACAGAATTTCAACAATTTTGAGAGGGATTTGAAAAGTTTCAATGGGAATGGGAAGAATTGGGACAAAAATTGGAAAATTTTTAAGGGACTTTGAAAAAATTTCAACTGGAATTTTAGCAATTTTTTGACGTGAAATTGTAAACATGTGGACATGGATTTTGAAAATTCTAGAGAGAATTTTAAAAGCTTCAACAGAATTTCAACAATTTTGAGATGGATTTGAAAAGTTTCAATGGGAATGGGAAGAATTGGGACAAAAATTGGAAAATTTGTAAGGGACTTTGAAAAAATTTCAACTGGAATTTTAGCAATTTTGACGTGAAATTGTAAACATGTGGACATGGATTTTGAAAATTCTAGAGAGAAGTGGCAAACTTTCAATAGGATTTCAACAGTTTTGAGAGGATTTGAAAAGTTTCAATGGGAATGGGAAGAATTGGACAAAAATTGGAAAATTTTTAAGGGACTTTGAAAAATTTCAACTGGAATTTTAGCAATTTTGACGTGAAATTGTAAACATGTTGAAGTGGACTTTGAAAATTCTAGAGGGAAGTGTCAAACTTTCAGTAGGATTTCAACAGTTTTGACAGGGATTTGAAAAGTTTCAATGGGAATGGGAAGAATTGGGACAAAAATTGGAAAATTTTTAAGGGACTTTGAAAAAATTTCAACTGGAATTTTAGCAATTTTTTGACGTGAAATTGTAAACATGTGGACATGGATTTTGAAAATTCTAGAGAGAATTTTAAAAGCTTCAACAGAATTTCAACAGTTTTGAGAGGGATTTGAAAAGTTTCAATGGGAATGGGAAGAATTGGGACAAAAATTGGAAAATTTTTAAGGGACTTTGAAAAAATTTCAACTGGAATTTTAGCCATTTTTTGACGTGAAATTGTAAACATGTGGACATGGATTTTGAAAATTCTAGAGAGAATTTTAAAAGCTTCAAGAGAATTTCAACAATCTTGAGAGGGATTTGAAAAGTTTTCAATGGGAATGGGAAGAATTGGGACAAAAATTGGAAAATTTTGAAGGGACTTTGAAAAAATTTCAACTGGAATTTTAGCCATTTTTTGACGTGAAATTGTAAACATGTGGACATGGATTTTGAAAATTCTAGAGAGAATTTTAAAAGCTTCAACAGAATTTCAACAATTTTGAGAGGGATTTGAAAAGTTTCAATGGGAATGGGAAGAATTGGGACAAAAATTGGAAAATTTTGAAGGACTTTGAAAAAATTTCAACTGGAATTTTAGCCATTTTTTGACGTGAAATTGTAAACATGTGGACATGGATTTTGAAAATTCTAGAGAGAATTTTAAAAGCTTCAACAGAATTCCAACAGTTTTGAGAGGGATTTGAAAAGTTTCAATGGGAATGGGAAGAATTGGGACAAAAATTGGAAAATTTTTAAGGGACTTTGAAAAAATTGCAACTGGAATTTTAGCAATTTTTTGACGTGAAATTGTAAACATGTGGACATGGATTTTGAAAACTCTAGAGAGAATTTTAAAAGCTTCAACAGAATTTCAACAATTTTGAGAGGGATTTGAAAAGTTTCAATGGGAATGGGAAGAATTGGGACAAAAATTGGAAAATTTTTAAGGGACTTTGAAAAAATTTCAACTGGAATTTTAGCAATTTTTTGACGTGAAATTGTAAACATGTGGACATGGATTTTGAAAATTCTAGAGAGAATTTTAAAAGCTTCAACAGAATTTCAACAATTTTGAGATGGATTTGAAAAGTTTCAATGGGAATGGGAAGAATTGGGACAAAAATTGGAAAATTTGTAAGGGACTTTGAAAAAATTTCAACTGGAATTTTAGCAATTTTGACGTGAAATTGTAAACATGTGGACATGGATTTTGAAAATTCTAGAGAGAAGTGGCAAACTTTCAATAGGATTTCAACAGTTTTGAGAGGGATTTGAAAAGTTTCAATGGGAATGGGAAGAATTGGGACAAAAATTGGAAAATTTTTAAGGGACTTTTGAAAAAATTTCAACTGGAATTTTAGCAATTTTGACGTGAAATTGTAAACATGTTGAAGTGGACTTGGAAAATTCTAGAGGGAAGTGTCAAACTTTCAGTAGGATTTCAAAAGTTTTGACAGGGATTTGAAAAGTTTCAATGGGAATGGGAAGAATTGGGACAAAAATTGGAAAATTTTAAGGGACTTTGAAAAAATTTCAACTGGAATTTTAGCAATTTTTTGACGTGAAATTGTAAACATGTGGACATGGATTTTGAAAATTCTAGAGAGAATTTTAAAAGCTTCAACAGAATTTCAACAGTTTTGAGAGGGATTTGAAAAGTTTCAATGGGAATGGGAAGAATTGGGACAAAAATTGGAAAATTTTTAAGGGACTTTGAAAAAATTTCAACTGGAATTTTAGCCATTTTTTGACGTGAAATTGTAAACATGTGGACATGGATTTTGAAAATTCTAGAGAGAATTTTAAAAGCTTCAACAGAATTTCAACAATTTTGAGAGGGATTTGAGAAGTTTCAATGGGAATGGGAAGAATTGGGACAAAAATTGGAAAATTTTTAAGGGACTTTGAAAAAATTTCAACTGGAATTTTAGCCATTTTTTGACGTGAAATTGTAAACATGTGGACATGGATTTTGAAAATTCTAGAGAGAAGTGTCAAACTTTCAATAGGATTTCAACAGTTTTCAGAGGGATTTGAAAAGTTTCAATGGGAATGGGAAGAATTGGGACAAAAATTGGAAAATTTTTAAGGGACTTGGAAAAAATTTCAACTGGAATTTTAGCCATTTTTTGACGTGAAATTGTAAACATGTGGACATGGATTTTGAAAATTCTAGAGAGAATTTTAAAAGCTTCAACAGAATTTCAACAATTTTGAGAGGGATTTGAAAAGTTTCAATGGGAATGGGAAGAATTGGGACAAAAATTGGAAAATTTTTAAGGGACTTTGAAAAAATTTCAACTGGAATTTTAGCAATTTTGACATGAAATTGTAAACATGTGGACATGGATTTTGAAAATTCTAGAGAGAATTTTAAAAGCTTCAACAGAATTTCAACAATTTTGAGAGGGATTTGAAAAGTTTCAATGGGAATGGGAAGAATTGGGACAAAAATTGGAAAATTTTTAAGGGTCTTTGAAAAAATTTCAACTGGAATTTTACCAATTTTTTACGTGAAATTGTAAACCTGCGGACATGGATTTTGAAAATTCTAGAGAGAATTTTAAAAGCTTCAACAGAATTTCAACAATTTTGAGAGGGATTTGAAAAGTTTCAATGGGAATGGGAAGAATTGGGACAAAAATTGGAAAATTTTTAAGGGACTTTGAAAAAATTTCAACTGGAATTTTAGCAATTTTTTGACGTGAAATTGTAAACATGTGGACATGGATTTTGAAAATTCTAGAGAGAATTTTAAAAGCTTCAACAGAATTCCAACAGTTTTGAGAGGGATTTGAAAAGTTTCAATGGGAATGGGAAGAATTGGGACAAAAATGGGAAAATTTTTAAGGGACTTTGAAAAAATTGCAACTGGAATTTTAGCAATTTTTTGACGTGAAATTGTAAACATGTGGACGTGGATTTTGAAAATTCTAGAGAGAATTTTAAAAGCTTCAATAGAATTTCAACAATTTTGAGAGGGATTTGAAAAGTTTCAATGGGAATGGGAAGAATTGGGACAAAAATTGGAAAATTTTGAAGGGACTTTGAAAAAATTTCAACTGGAATTTTAGCCATTTTTTGACGTGAAATTGTAAACATGTGGACATGGATTTTGAAAATTCTAGAGAGAATTTTAAAAGCTTCAACAGAATTTCAACAATCTTGAGAGGGATTTGAAAAGTTTCAATGGGAATGGGAAGAATTGGGACAAAAATTGGAAAATTTTTAAGGGACTTTGAAAAAATTTCAACTGGAATTTTAGCAATTTTTTGACGTGAAATTGTAAACATGTGGACATGGATTTTGAAAATTCTAGAGAGAATTTTAAAAGCTTCAACAGAATTTCAACAGTTTTGAGAGGGATTTGAAAAGTTTCAATGGGAATGGGAAGAATTGGGACAAAAATTGGAAAATTTTTAAGGGACTTTGAAAAAATTTCAACTGGAATTTTAGCAATTTTTTGACGTGAAATTGTAAACATGTGGACATGGATTTTGAAAATTCTAGAGAGAATTTTAAAAGCTTCAACAGAATTTCAACAATTTTGAGATGGATTTGAAAAGTTTCAATGGGAATGGGAAGAATTGGGACAAAAATTGGAAAATTTTTAAGGGACTTTGAAAAAATTGCAACTGGAATTTTAGCAATTTTTTTACGTGAAATTGTAAACATGTGGACATGGATTTTGAAAACTCTAGAGAGAATTTTAAAAGCTTCAACAGAATTTCAACAATTTTGAGAGGGATTTGAAAAGTTTCAATGGGAATGGGAAGAATTGGGACAAAAATTGGAAAATTTTTAAGGGACTTTGAAAAAATTTCAACTGGAATTTTAGCAATTTTTTGATGTGAAATTGTAAACATGTGGACATGGATTTTGAAAATTCTAGAGAGAATTTTAAAAGCTTCAACAGAATTTCAACAATTTTGAGAGGGATTTGAAAAGTTTCAATGGGAATGGGAAGAATTGGGACAAAAATTGGAAAATTTTTAAGGGACTTTGAAAAAATTTCAACTGGAATTTTAGCAATTTTGACGTGAAATTGTAAACATGTTGAAGTGGACTTTGAAAATTCTAGAGGGAAGTGTCAAACTTTCAGTAGGATTTCAACAGTTTTGACAGGGATTTGAAAAGTTTCAATGGGAATGGGAAGAATTGGGACAAAAATTGGAAAATTTTTAAGGGACTTTGAAAAAATTTCAACTGGAATTTTAGCAATTTTGACGTGAAATTGTAAACATGTGGACATGGATTTTGAAAATTCTAGAGAGAAGTGGCAAACTTTCAATAGGATTTCAACAGTTTTGAGAGGGATTTGAAAAGTTTCAATGGGAATGGGAAGAATTGGGACAAAAATTGGAAAATTTTTAAGGGACTTTGAAAAAATTTCAACTGGAATTTTAGCAATTTTGACGTGAAATTGTAAACATGTTGAAGTGGACTTTGAAAATTCTAGAGGGAAGTGTCAAACTTTCAGTAGGATTTCAACAATTTTGAGAGGGATTTGAAAAGTTTCAATGGGAATGGGAAGAATTGGGACAAAAATTGGAAAATTTTTAAGGGACTTTGAAAAAATTTCAACTGGAATTTTAGCAATTTTTTGACGTGAAATTGTAAACATGTGGACATGGATTTTGAAAATTCTAGAGAGAATTTTAAAAGCTTCAACAGAATTTCAACAGTTTTGAGAGGGATTTGAAAAGTTTCAATGGGAATGGGAAGAATTGGGACAAAAATTGGAAAATTTTTAAGGGACTTTGAAAAAATTTCAACTGGAATTTTAGCCATTTTTTGACGTGAAATTGTAAACATGTGGACATGGATTTTGAAAATTCTAGAGAGAATTTTAAAAGCTTCAAGAGAATTTCAACAATCTTGAGAGGGATTTGAAAAGTTTCAATGGGAATGGGAAGAATTGGGACAAAAATTGGAAAATTTTGAAGGGACTTTGAAAAAATTTCAACTGGAATTTTAGCCATTTTTTGACGTGAAATTGTAAACATGTGGACATGGATTTTGAAAATTCTAGAGAGAATTTTAAAAGCTTCAACAGAATTTCAACAATTTTGAGAGGGATTTGAAAAGTTTCAATGGGAATGGGAAGAATTGGGACAAAAATTGGAAAATTTTGAAGGGACTTTGAAAAAATTTCAACTGGAATTTTAGCCATTTTTTGACGTGAAATTGTAAACATGTGGACATGGATTTTGAAAATTCTAGAGAGAATTTTAAAAGCTTCAACAGAATTCCAACAGTTTTGAGAGGGATTTGAAAAGTTTCAATGGGAATGGGAAGAATTGGGACAAAAATTGGAAAATTTTTAAGGGACTTTGAAAAAATTGCAACTGGAATTTTAGCAATTTTTTGACGTGAAATTGTAAACATGTGGACATGGATTTTGAAAACTCTAGAGAGAATTTTAAAAGCTTCAACAGAATTTCAACAATTTTGAGAGGGATTTGAAAAGTTTCAATGGGAATGGGAAGAATTGGGACAAAAATTGGAAAATTTTTAAGGGACTTTGAAAAAATTTCAACTGGAATTTTAGCAATTTTTTGACGTGAAATTGTAAACATGTGGACATGGATTTTGAAAATTCTAGAGAGAATTTTAAAAGCTTCAACAGAATTTCAACAATTTTGAGATGGATTTGAAAAGTTTCAATGGGAATGGGAAGAATTGGGACAAAAATTGGAAAATTTGTAAGGGACTTTGAAAAAATTTCAACTGGAATTTTAGCAATTTTGACGTGAAATTGTAAACATGTGGACATGGATTTTGAAAATTCTAGAGAGAAGTGGCAAACTTTCAATAGGATTTCAACAGTTTTGAGAGGGATTTGAAAAGTTTCAATGGGAATGGGAAGAATTGGGACAAAAATTGGAAAATTTTTAAGGGACTTTGAAAAAATTTCAACTGGAATTTTAGCAATTTTGACGTGAAATTGTAAACATGTTGAAGTGGACTTGGAAAATTCTAGAGGGAAGTGTCAAACTTTCAGTAGGATTTCAAAAGTTTTGACAGGGATTTGAAAAGTTTCAATGGGAATGGGAAGAATTGGGACAAAAATTGGAAAATTTTTAAGGGACTTTGAAAAAATTTCAACTGGAATTTTAGCAATTTTTTGACGTGAAATTGTAAACATGTGGACATGGATTTTGAAAATTCTAGAGAGAATTTTAAAAGCTTCAACAGAATTTCAACAGTTTTGAGAGGGATTTGAAAAGTTTCAATGGGAATGGGAAGAATTGGGACAAAAATTGGAAAATTTTTAAGGGACTTTGAAAAAATTTCAACTGGAATTTTAGCCATTTTTTGACGTGAAATTGTAAACATGTGGACATGGATTTTGAAAATTCTAGAGAGAATTTTAAAAGCTTCAACAGAATTTCAACAATTTTGAGAGGGATTTGAGAAGTTTCAATGGGAATGGGAAGAATTGGGACAAAAATTGGAAAATTTTTAAGGGACTTTGAAAAAATTTCAACTGGAATTTTAGCCATTTTTTGACGTGAAATTGTAAACATGTGGACATGGATTTTGAAAATTCTAGAGAGAAGTGTCAAACTTTCAATAGGATTTCAACAGTTTTCAGAGGGATTTGAAAAGTTTCAATGGGAATGGGAAGAATTGGGACAAAAATTGGAAAATTTTTAAGGGACTTGGAAAAAATTTCAACTGGAATTTTAGCCATTTTTTGACGTGAAATTGTAAACATGTGGACATGGATTTTGAAAATTCTAGAGAGAATTTTAAAAGCTTCAACAGAATTTCAACAATTTTGAGAGGGATTTGAAAAGTTTCAATGGGAATGGGAAGAATTGGGACAAAAATTGGAAAATTTTTAAGGGACTTTGAAAAAATTTCAACTGGAATTTTAGCAATTTTGACATGAAATTGTAAACATGTGGACATGGATTTTGAAAATTCTAGAGAGAATTTTAAAAGCTTCAACAGAATTTCAACAATTTTGAGAGGGATTTGAAAAGTTTCAATGGGAATGGGAAGAATTGGGACAAAAATTGGAAAATTTTTAAGGGTCTTTGAAAAAATTTCAACTGGAATTTTACCAATTTTTTACGTGAAATTGTAAACCTGCGGACATGGATTTTGAAAATTCTAGAGAGAATTTTAAAAGCTTCAACAGAATTTCAACAATTTTGAGAGGGATTTGAAAAGTTTCAATGGGAATGGGAAGAATTGGGACAAAAATTGGAAAATTTTTAAGGGACTTTGAAAAAATTTCAACTGGAATTTTAGCAATTTTTTGACGTGAAATTGTAAACATGTGGACATGGATTTTGAAAATTCTAGAGAGAATTTTAAAAGCTTCAACAGAATTTCAACAATTTTGAGAGGGATTTGAAAAGTTTCAATGGGAATGGGAAGAATTGGGACAAAAATGGGAAAATTTTTAAGGGACTTTGAAAAAATTTCAACTGGAATTTTAGCAATTTTTTGACGTGAAATTGTAAACATGTGGACATGGATTTTGAAAATTCTAGAGAGAATTTTAAAAGCTTCAACAGAATTTCAACAATTTTGAGATGGATTTGAAAAGTTTCAATGGGAATGGGAAGAATTGGGACAAAAATTGGAAAATTTTTAAGGGACTTTGAAAAAATTTCAACTGGAATTTTAGCAATTTTTTTACGTGAAATTGTAAACATGTGGACATGGATTTTGAAAATTCTAGAGAGAATTTTAAAAGCTTCAACAGAATTCCAACAGTTTTGAGAGGGATTTGAAAAGTTTCAATGGGAATGGGAAGAATTGGGACAAAAATTGGAAAATTTTTAAGGGACTTTGAAAAAATTGCAACTGGAATTTTAGCCATTTTTTGATGTGAAATTGTAAAAATGTGGACATGGATTTTGAAAATTCTAGAGAGAATTTTAAAAGCTTCAACAGAATTTCAACAATTTTGAGAGGGATTTGAAAAGTTTCAATGGGAATGGGAAGAATTGGGACAAAAATTGGAAAATTTTTAAGGGACTTTGAAAAAATTTCAACTGGAATTTTAGCAATTTTTTGACGTGAAATTGTAAACATGTGGACATGGATTTTGAAAATTCTAGAGAGAATTTTAAAAGCTTCAACAGAATTTCAACAATTTTGAGAGGGATTTGAAAAGTTTCAATGGGAATGGGAAGAATCGGGACAAAAATTGGAAAATTTTTAAGGGACTTTGAAAAAATTTCAACTGGAATTTTAGCAATTTTGACGTGAAATTGTAAACATGTGGACATGGATTTTGAAAATTCTAGAGAGAATTTTAAAAGCTTCAAGAGAATTTCAACAATTTTGAGAGGGATTTGAAAAGTTTCAATGGGAATGGGAAGAATTGGGACAAAAATTGGAAAATTTTTAAGGGACTTTGAAAAAATTTCAACTGGAATTTTAGCAATTTTTTGACGTGAAATTATAAACATGTGGACATGGATTTTGAAAATTCTAGAGAGAATTTTAAAAGCTTCAACAGAATTTCAACAATTTTGAGAGGGATTTGAAAAGTTTCAATGGGAATGGGAAGAATTGGGACAAAAATTGGAAAATTTTTAAGGGACTTTGAAAAAATTTCAACTGGAATTTTAGCCATTTTTTGACGTGAAATTGTAAACATGTGGACATGGATTTTGAAAATTCTAGAGAGAATTTTAAAAGCTTCAAGAGAATTTCAACAATTTTGAGAGGGATTTGAAAAGTTTCAATGGGAATGGGAAGAATTGGGACAAAAATTGGAAAATTTTTAAGGGACTTTGAAAAAATTTCAACTGGAATTTTAGCAATTTTGACGTGAAATTGTAAACATGTTGAAGTGGACTTTGAAAATTCTAGAGAGAAGTGTCAAACTTTCAGTAGGATTTCAAGTTTTGACAGGGATTTGAAAAGTTTCAATGGGAATGGGAAGAATTGGGACAAAAATTGGAAAATTTTTAAGGGACTTTGAAAAAATTTCAACTGGAATTTTAGCAATTTTTTTACGTGAAATTGTAAACATGTGGACGTGGATTTTGAAAATTCTAGAGAGAATTTTAAAAGCTTCAACAGAATTTCAACAATTTTGAGAGGGATTTGAAAAGTTTCAATGGGAATGGGAAGAATTGGGACAAAAATTGGAAAATTTTGAAGGGACTTTGAAAAAATTTCAACTGGAATTTTAGCCATTTTTTGACGTGAAATTGTAAACATGTGGACATGGATTTTGAAAATTCTAGAGAGAATTTTAAAAGCTTCAACAGAATTCCAACAGTTTTGAGAGAGATTTGAAAAGTTTCAATGGGAATGGGAAGAATTGGGACAAAAATTGGAAAATTTTTAAGGGACTTTGAAAAAATTTCAACTGGAATTTTAGCAATTTTTTGACGTGAAATTGTAAACATGTGGACATGGATTTTGAAAATTCTAGAGAGAATTTTAAAAGCTTCAACAGAATTTCAACAGTTTTGAGAGGGATTTGAAAAGTTTCAATGGGAATGGGAAGAATTGGGACAAAAATTGGAAAATTTTTAAGGGACTTTGAAAAAATTTCAACTGGAATTTTAGCCATTTTTTGACGTGAAATTGTAAACATGTGGACATGGATTTTGAAAATTCTAGAGAGAATTTTAAAAGCTTCAAGAGAATTTCAACAATCTTGAGAGGGATTTGAAAAGTTTCAATGGGAATGGGAAGAATTGGGACAAAAATTGGAAAATTTTGAAGGGACTTTGAAAAAATTTCAACTGGAATTTTAGCCATTTTTTGACGTGAAATTGTAAACATGTGGACATGGATTTTGAAAATTCTAGAGAGAATTTTAAAAGCTTCAACAGAATTTCAACAATTTTGAGAGGGATTTGAAAAGTTTCAATGGGAATGGGAAGAATTGGGACAAAAATTGGAAAATTTTTAAGGGACTTTGAAAAAATTTCAACTGGAATTTTAGCAATTTTTTGACGTGAAATTGTAAACATGTGGACATGGATTTTGAAAATTCTAGAGAGAATTTTAAAAGCTTCAACAGAATTCCAACAGTTTTGAGAGGGATTTGAAAAGTTTCAATGGGAATGGGAAGAATTGGGACAAAAATTGGAAAATTTTTAAGGGACTTTGAAAAAATTGCAACTGGAATTTTAGCAATTTTTTGACGTGAAATTGTAAACATGTGGACGTGGATTTTGAAAATTCTAGAGAGAATTTTAAAAGCTTCAATAGAATTTCAACAATTTTGAGAGGGATTTGAAAAGTTTCAATGGGAATGGGAAGAATTGGGACAAAAATTGGAAAATTTTGAAGGGACTTTGAAAAAATTTCAACTGGAATTTTAGCCATTTTTTGACGTGAAATTGTAAACATGTGGACATGGATTTTGAAAATTCTAGAGAGAATTTTAAAAGCTTCAACAGAATTTCAACAATTTTGAGAGGGATTTGAAAAGTTTCAATGGGAATGGGAAGAATTGGGACAAAAATTGGAAAATTTTTAAGGGACTTTGAAAAAATTTCAACTGGAATTTTAGCAATTTTTTGACGTGAAATTGTAAACATGTGGACATGGATTTTGAAAATTCTAGAGAGAATTTTAAAAGCTTCAACAGAATTTCAACAGTTTTGAGAGGGATTTGAAAAGTTTCAATGGGAATGGGAAGAATTGGGACAAAAATTGGAAAATTTTTAAGGGACTTTGAAAAAATTTCAACTGGAATTTTAGCCATTTTTTGACGTGAAATTGTAAACATGTGGACATGGATTTTGAAAATTCTAGAGAGAATTTTAAAAGCTTCAACAGAATTTCAACAATTTTGAGAGGGATTTGAAAAGTTTCAATGGGAATGGGAAGAATTGGGACAAAAATTGGAAAATTTTTAAGGGACTTTGAAAAAATTGCAACTGGAATTTTAGCAATTTTTTTACGTGAAATTGTAAACATGTGGACATGGATTTTGAAAACTCTAGAGAGAATTTTAAAAGCTTCAACAGAATTTCAACAATTTTGAGAGGGATTTGAAAAGTTTCAATGGGAATGGGAAGAATTGGGACAAAAATTGGAAAATTTTTAAGGGACTTTGAAAAAATTTCAACTGGAATTTTAGCAATTTTTTGATGTGAAATTGTAAACATGTGGACATGGATTTTGAAAATTCTAGAGAGAATTTTAAAAGCTTCAACAGAATTTCAACAATTTTGAGAGGGATTTGAAAAGTTTCAATGGGAATGGGAAGAATTGGGACAAAAATTGGAAAATTTTTAAGGGACTTTGAAAAAATTTCAACTGGAATTTTAGCAATTTTGACGTGAAATTGTAAACATGTTGAAGTGGACTTTGAAAATTCTAGAGGGAAGTGTCAAACTTTCAGTAGGATTTCAACAGTTTTGACAGGGATTTGAAAAGTTTCAATGGGAATGGGAAGAATTGGGACAAAAATTGGAAAATTTTTAAGGGACTTTGAAAAAATTTCAACTGGAATTTTAGCAATTTTGACGTGAAATTGTAAACATGTGGACATGGATTTTGAAAATTCTAGAGAGAAGTGGCAAACTTTCAATAGGATTTCAACAGTTTTGAGAGGGATTTGAAAAGTTTCAATGGGAATGGGAAGAATTGGGACAAAAATTGGAAAATTTTTAAGGGACTTTGAAAAAATTTCAACTGGAATTTTAGCAATTTTGACGTGAAATTGTAAACATGTTGAAGTGGACTTTGAAAATTCTAGAGGGAAGTGTCAAACTTTCAGTAGGATTTCAACAGTTTTGACAGGGATTTGAAAAGTTTCAATGGGAATGGGAAGAATTGGGACAAAAATTGGAAAATTTTTAAGGGACTTTGAAAAAATTTCAACTGGAATTTTAGCAATTTTTTGACGTGAAATTGTAAACATGTGGACATGGATTTTGAAAATTCTAGAGAGAATTTTAAAAGCTTCAACAGAATTTCAACAGTTTTGAGAGGGATTTGAAAAGTTTCAATGGGAATGGGAAGAATTGGGACAAAAATTGGAAAATTTTTAAGGGACTTTGAAAAAATTTCAACTGGAATTTTAGCCATTTTTTGACGTGAAATTGTAAACATGTGGACATGGATTTTGAAAATTCTAGAGAGAATTTTAAAAGCTTCAAGAGAATTTCAACAATCTTGAGAGGGATTTGAAAAGTTTCAATGGGAATGGGAAGAATTGGGACAAAAATTGGAAAATTTTTAAGGGACTTTGAAAAAATTTCAACTGGAATTTTAGCCATTTTTTGACGTGAAATTGTAAACATGTGGCCATGGATTTTGAAAATTCTAGAGAGAATTTTAAAAGCTTCAAGAGAATTTCAACAATTTTGAGAGGGATTTGAAAAGTTTCAATGGGAATGGGAAGAATTGGGACAAAAATTGGAAAATTTTTAAGGGACTTTGAAAAAATTTCAACTGGAATTTTAGCCATTTTTTGACGTGAAATTGTAAACATGTGGACATGGATTTTGAAAATTCTAGAGAGAATTTTAAAAGCTTCAACAGAATTTCAACAGTTTTGAGAGGGATTTGAAAAGTTTCAATGGGAATGGGAAGAATTGGGACAAAAATTGGAAAATTTTTAAGGGACTTTGAAAAAATTGCAACTGGAATTTTAGCAATTTTTTGACGTGAAACTGTAAACATGTGGACATGGATTTTGAAAACTCTAGAGAGAATTTTAAAAGCTTCAACAGAATTTCAACAATTTTGAGAGGGATTTGAAAAGTTTCAATGGGAATGGGAAGAATTGGGACAAAAATTGGAAAATTTTTAAGGGACTTTGAAAAAATTTCAACTGGAATTTTAGCAATTTTTTGACGTGAAATTGTAAACATGTGGACATGGATTTTGAAAATTCTAGAGAGAATTTTAAAAGCTTCAAGAGAATTTCAACAGTTTTGAGAGGGATTTGAAAAGTTTCAATGGGAATGGGAAGAATTGGGACAAAAATTGGAAAATTTTTAAGGGACTTTGAAAAAATTTCAACTGGAATTTTAGCAATTTTTTGACGTGAAATTGTAAACATGTGGACATGGATTTTGAAAATTCTAGAGAGAAGTGGCAAACTTTCAATAGGATTTCAACAGTTTTGAGAGGGATTTGAAAAGTTTCAATGGGAATGGGAAGAATTGGGACAAAAATTGGAAAATTTTTAAGGGACTTTGAAAAAATTTCAACTGGAATTTTAGCAATTTTGACCTGAAATTGTAAACATGTTGAAGTGGACTTTGAAAATTCTAGAGGGAAGTGTCAAACTTTCAGTAGGATTTCAAAAGTTTTGACAGGGATTTGAAAAGTTTCAATGGGAATGGGAAGAATTGGGACAAAAATTGGAAAATTTTTAAGGGACTTTGAAAAAATTTCAACTGGAATTTTAGCCATTTTTTGACGTGAAATTGTAAACATGTGGACATGGATTTTGAAAATTCTAGAGAGAATTTTAAAAGCTTCAACAGAATTTCAACAATTTTGAGAGGGATTTGAGAAGTTTCAATGGGAATGGGAAGAATTGGGACAAAAATTGGAAAATTTTGAAGGGACTTTGAAAAAATTTCAACTGGAATTTTAGCCATTTTTTGACGTGAAATTGTAAACATGTGGACATGGATTTTGAAAATTCTAGAGAGAAGTGTCAAACTTTCAATAGGATTTCAACAGTTTTCAGAGGGATTTGAAAAGTTTCAATGGGAATGGGAAGAATTGGGACAAAAATTGGAAAATTTTTAAGGGACTTTGAAAAAATTTCAACTGGAATTTTAGCAATTTTGACATGAAATTGTAAACATGTGGACATGGATTTTGAAAATTCTAGAGAGAATTTTAAAAGCTTCAACAGAATTTCAACAATTTTGAGAGGGATTTGAAAAGTTTCAATGGGAATGGGAAGAATTGGGACAAAAATTGGAAAATTTTTAAGGGTCTTTGAAAAAATTTCAACTGGAATTTTACCAATTTTTTACGTGAAATTGTAAACCTGCGGACATGGATTTTGAAAATTCTAGAGAGAATTTTAAAAGCTTCAACAGAATTTCAACAATTTTGAGAGGGATTTGAAAAGTTTCAATGGGAATGGGAAGAATTGGGACAAAAATTGGAAAATTTTTAAGGGACTTTGAAAAAATTTCAACTGGAATTTTAGCAATTTTTTGACGTGAAATTGTAAACATGTGGACATGGATTTTGAAAATTCTAGAGAGAATTTTAAAAGCTTCAACAGAATTTCAACAATTTTGAGATGGATTTGAAAAGTTTCAATGGGAATGGGAAGAATTGGGACAAAAATTGGAAAATTTTTAAGGGACTTTGAAAAAATTTCAACTGGAATTTTAGCAATTTTTTGACGTGAAATTGTAAACATGTGGACATGGATTTTGAAAATTCTAGAGAGAATTTTAAAAGCTTCAACAGAATTCCAACAGTTTTGAGAGGGATTTGAAAAGTTTCAATGGGAATGGGAAGAATTGGGACAAAAATTGGAAAATTTTTAAGGGACTTTGAAAAAATTGCAACTGGAATTTTAGCCATTTTTTGATGTGAAATTGTAAAAATGTGGACATGGATTTTGAAAATTCTAGAGAGAATTTTAAAAGCTTCAACAGAATTTCAACAATTTTGAGAGGGATTTGAAAAGTTTCAATGGGAATGGGAAGAATTGGGACAAAAATTGGAAAATTTTTAAGGGACTTTGAAAAAATTTCAACTGGAATTTTAGCAATTTTTTGACGTGAAATTGTAAACATGTGGACATGGATTTTGAAAATTCTAGAGAGAATTTTAAAAGCTTCAACAGAATTTCAACAATTTTGAGAGGGATTTGAAAAGTTTCAATGGGAATGGGAAGAATCGGGACAAAAATTGGAAAATTTTTAAGGGACTTTGAAAAAATTTCAACTGGAATTTTAGCAATTTTGACGTGAAATTGTAAACATGTTGAAGTAGATTTTGAAAATTCTAGAGAGAATTTTAAAAGCTTCAACAGAATTTCTACAATTTTGAGAGGGATTTGAAAAGTTTCAATGGGAATGGGAAGAATTGGGACAAAAATTGGAAAATTTTTAAGGGACTTTGAAAAAATTTCAACTGGAATTTTAGCAATTTTTTGACGTGAAATTATAAACATGTGGACATGGATTTTGAAAATTCTAGAGAGAATTTTAAAAGCTTCAACAGAATTTCAACAATTTTGAGAGGGATTTGAAAAGTTTCAATGGGAATGGGAAGAATTGGGACAAAAATTGGAAAATTTTTAAGGGACTTTGAAAAAATTTCAACTGGAATTTTAGCAATTTTGACGTGAAATTGTAAACATGTGGACATGGATTTTGAAAATTCTAGAGAGAATTTTAAAAGCTTCAAGAGAATTTCAACAATTTTGAGAGGGATTTGAAAAGTTTCAATGGGAATGGGAAGAATTGGGACAAAAATTGGAAAATTTTTAAGGGACTTTGAAAAAATTTCAACTGGAATTTTAGCAATTTTGACGTGAAATTGTAAACATGTTGAAGTGGACTTTGAAAATTCTAGAGAGAAGTGTCAAACTTTCAGTAGGATTTCAACAGTTTTGACAGGGATTTGAAAAGTTTCAATGGGAATGGGAAGAATTGGGACAAAAATTGGAAAATTTTTAAGGGACTTTGAAAAAATTTCAACTGGAATTTTAGCAATTTTTTGACGTGAAATTGTAAACATGTGGACGTGGATTTTGAAAATTCTAGAGAGAATTTTAAAAGCTTCAACAGAATTTCAACAATTTTGAGAGGGATTTGAAAAGTTTCAATGGGAATGGGAAGAATTGGGACAAAAATTGGAAAATTTTGAAGGGACTTTGAAAAAATTTCAACTGGAATTTTAGCCATTTTTTGACGTGAAATTGTAAACATGTGGACATGGATTTTGAAAATTCTAGAGAGAATTTTAAAAGCTTCAACAGAATTCCAACAGTTTTGAGAGGGATTTGAAAAGTTTCAATGGGAATGGGAAGAATTGGGACAAAAATTGGAAAATTTTTAAGGGACTTTGAAAAAATTTCAACTGGAATTTTAGCAATTTTGACGTGAAATTGTAAACATGTGGACATGGATTTTGAAAATTCTAGAGAGAATTTTAAAAGCTTCAACAGAATTTCAACAGTTTTGAGAGGGATTTGAAAAGTTTCAATGGGAATGGGAAGAATTGGGACAAAAATTGGAAAATTTTTAAGGGACTTTGAAAAAATTTCAACTGGAATTTTAGCAATTTTTTGACGTGAAATTGTAAACATGTGGACATGGATTTTGAAAATTCTAGAGAGAATTTTAAAAGCTTCAACAGAATTTCAACAATTTTGAGATGGATTTGAAAAGTTTCAATGGGAATGGGAAGAATTGGGACAAAAATTGGAAAATTTTTAAGGGACTTTGAAAAAATTGCAACTGGAATTTTAGCAATTTTTTTACGTGAAATTGTAAACATGTGGACATGGATTTTGAAAACTCTAGAGAGAATTTTAAAAGCTTCAACAGAATTCCAACAGTTTTGAGAGGGATTTAAAAAGTTTCAATGGGAATGGGAAGAATTGGGACAAAAATTGGAAAATTTTTAAGGGACTTTGAAAAAATTTCAACTGGAATTTTAGCCATTTTTTGACGTGAAATTGTAAACATGTGGACATGGATTTTGAAAATTCTAGAGAGAATTTTAAAAGCTTCAACAGAATTTCAACAATTTTGAGAGGGATTTGAAAAGTTTCAATGGGAATGGGAAGAATCGGGACAAAAATTGGAAAATTTTTAAGGGACTTTGAAAAAATTTCAACTGGAATTTTAGCAATTTTGACGTGAAATTGTAAACATGTTGAAGTAGATTTTGAAAATTCTAGAGAGAATTTTAAAAGCTTCAAGAGAATTTCAACAATTTTGAGAGGGATTTGAAAAGTTTCAATGGGAATGGGAAGAATTGGGACAAAAATTGGAAAATTTTTAAGGGACTTTGAAAAAATTTCAACTGGAATTTTAGCAATTTTTTGACGTGAAATTATAAACATGTGGACATGGATTTTGAAAATTCTAGAGAGAATTTTAAAAGCTTCAACAGAATTTCAACAATTTTGAGAGGGATTTGAAAAGTTTCAATGGGAATGGGAAGAATTGGGACAAAAATTGGAAAATTTTTAAGGGACTTTGAAAAAATTTCAACTGGAATTTTAGCCATTTTTTGACGTGAAATTGTAAACATGTGGACATGGATTTTGAAAATTCTAGAGAGAATTTTAAAAGCTTCAACAGAATTTCAACAATTTTGAGAGGGATTTGAAAAGTTTCAATGGGAATGGGAAGAATTGGGACAAAAATTGGAAAATTTTTAAGGGACTTTGAAAAAATTTCAACTGGAATTTTAGCAATTTTGACGTGAAATTGTAAACATGTTGAAGTGGACTTTGAAAATTCTAGAGAGAAGTGTCAAACTTTCAGTAGGATTTCAACAGTTTTGACAGGGATTTGAAAAGTTTCAATGGGAATGGGAAGAATTGGGACAAAAATTGGAAAATTTTTAAGGGACTTTGAAAAAATTTCAACTGGAATTTTAGCAATTTTTTTACGTGAAATTGTAAACATGTGGACGTGGATTTTGAAAATTCTAGAGAGAATTTTAAAAGCTTCAACAGAATTTCAACAATTTTGAGAGGGATTTGAAAAGTTTCAATGGGAATGGGAAGAATTGGGACAAAAATTGGAAAATTTTTAAGGGACTTTGAAAAAATTTCAACTGGAATTTTAGCCATTTTTTGACGTGAAATTGTAAACATGTGGACATGGATTTTGAAAATTCTAGAGAGAATTTTAAAAGCTTCAACAGAATTCCAACAGTTTTGAGAGAGATTTGAAAAGTTTCAATGGGAATGGGAAGAATTGGGACAAAAATTGGAAAATTTTTAAGGGACTTTGAAAAAATTTCAACTGGAATTTTAGCAATTTTTTGACGTGAAATTGTAAACATGTGGACATGGATTTTGAAAATTCTAGAGAGAATTTTAAAAGCTTCAACAGAATTTCAACAGTTTTGAGAGGGATTTGAAAAGTTTCAATGGGAATGGGAAGAATTGGGACAAAAATTGGAAAATTTTTAAGGGACTTTGAAAAAATTTCAACTGGAATTTTAGCCATTTTTTGACGTGAAATTGTAAACATGTGGACATGGATTTTGAAAATTCTAGAGAGAATTTTAAAAGCTTCAAGAGAATTTCAACAATCTTGAGAGGGATTTGAAAAGTTTCAATGGGAATGGGAAGAATTGGGACAAAAATTGGAAAATTTTTAAGGGACTTTGAAAAAATTTCAACTGGAATTTTAGCAATTTTTTGACGTGAAATTGTAAACATGTGGACATGGATTTTGAAAATTCTAGAGAGAATTTTAAAAGCTTCAACAGAATTTCAACAATTTTGAGAGGGATTTGAAAAGTTTCAATGGGAATGGGAAGAATCGGGACAAAAATTGGAAAATTTTTAAGGGACTTTGAAAAAATTTCAACTGGAATTTTAGCAATTTTGACGTGAAATTGTAAACATGTTGAAGTAGATTTTGAAAATTCTAGAGAGAATTTTAAAAGCTTCAACAGAATTTCTACAATTTTGAGAGGGATTTGAAAAGTTTCAATGGGAATGGGAAGAATTGGGACAAAAATTGGAAAATTTTTAAGGGACTTTGAAAAAATTTCAACTGGAATTTTAGCAATTTTTTGACGTGAAATTATAAACATGTGGACATGGATTTTGAAAATTCTAGAGAGAATTTTAAAAGCTTCAACAGAATTTCAACAATTTTGAGAGGGATTTGAAAAGTTTCAATGGGAATGGGAAGAATTGGGACAAAAATTGGAAAATTTTTAAGGGACTTTGAAAAAATTTCAACTGGAATTTTAGCAATTTTGACGTGAAATTGTAAACATGTGGACATGGATTTTGAAAATTCTAGAGAGAATTTTAAAAGCTTCAAGAGAATTTCAACAATTTTGAGAGGGATTTGAAAAGTTTCAATGGGAATGGGAAGAATTGGGACAAAAATTGGAAAATTTTTAAGGGACTTTGAAAAAATTTCAACTGGAATTTTAGCAATTTTGACGTGAAATTGTAAACATGTTGAAGTGGACTTTGAAAATTCTAGAGAGAAGTGTCAAACTTTCAGTAGGATTTCAACAGTTTTGACAGGGATTTGAAAAGTTTCAATGGGAATGGGAAGAATTGGGACAAAAATTGGAAAATTTTTAAGGGACTTTGAAAAAATTTCAACTGGAATTTTAGCAATTTTGACGTGAAATTGTAAACATGTGGACATGGATTTTGAAAATTCTAGAGAGAATTTTAAAAGCTTCAACAGAATTTCAACAGTTTTGAGAGGGATTTGAAAAGTTTCAATGGGAATGGGAAGAATTGGGACAAAAATTGGAAAATTTTGAAGGGACTTTGAAAAAATTTCAACTGGAATTTTAGCAATTTTTTGACGTGAAATTGTAAACATGTGGACATGGATTTTGAAAATTCTAGAGAGAATTTTAAAAGCTTCAACAGAATTTCAACAATTTTGAGAGGGATTTGAAAAGTTTCAATGGGAATGGGAAGAATTGGGACAAAAATTGGAAAATTTTTAAGGGACTTTGAAAAAATTGCAACTGGAATTTTAGCAATTTTTTTACGTGAAATTGTAAACATGTGGACATGGATTTTGAAAACTCTAGAGAGAATTTTAAAAGCTTCAACAGAATTCCAACAGTTTTGAGAGGGATTTGAAAAGTTTCAATGGGAATGGGAAGAATTGGGACAAAAATTGGAAAATTTTTAAGGGACTTTGAAAAAATTTCAACTGGAATTTTAGCCATTTTTTGACGTGAAATTGTAAACATGTGGACATGGATTTTGAAAATTCTAGAGAGAATTTTAAAAGCTTCAACAGAATTTCAACAATTTTGAGAGGGATTTGAAAAGTTTCAATGGGAATGGGAAGAATCGGGACAAAAATTGGAAAATTTTTAAGGGACTTTGAAAAAATTTCAACTGGAATTTTAGCAATTTTGACGTGAAATTGTAAACATGTTGAAGTAGATTTTGAAAATTCTAGAGAGAATTTTAAAAGCTTCAAGAGAATTTCAACAATTTTGAGAGGGATTTGAAAAGTTTCAATGGGAATGGGAAGAATTGGGACAAAAATTGGAAAATTTTTAAGGGACTTTGAAAAAATTTCAACTGGAATTTTAGCAATTTTTTGACGTGAAATTATAAACATGTGGACATGGATTTTGAAAATTCTAGAGAGAATTTTAAAAGCTTCAACAGAATTTCAACAATTTTGAGAGGGATTTGAAAAGTTTCAATGGGAATGGGAAGAATTGGGACAAAAATTGGAAAATTTTTAAGGGACTTTGAAAAAATTTCAACTGGAATTTTAGCCATTTTTTGACGTGAAATTGTAAACATGTGGACATGGATTTTGAAAATTCTAGAGAGAATTTTAAAAGCTTCAACAGAATTTCAACAATTTTGAGAGGGATTTGAAAAGTTTCAATGGGAATGGGAAGAATTGGGACAAAAATTGGAAAATTTTGAAGGGACTTTGAAAAAATTTCAACTGGAATTTTAGCAATTTTGACGTGAAATTGTAAACATGTTGAAGTGGACTTTGAAAATTCTAGAGAGAAGTGTCAAACTTTCGGTAGGATTTCAACAGTTTTGAGAGGGATTTGAAAAGTTTCAATGGGAATGGGAAGAATTGGGACAAAAATTGGAAAATTTTTAAGGGACTTTGAAAAAATTTCAACTGGAATTTTAGCAATTTTTTTACGTGAAATTGTAAACATGTGGACGTGGATTTTGAAAATTCTAGAGAGAATTTTAAAAGCTTCAACAGAATTTCAACAATTTTGAGAGGGATTTGAAAAGTTTCAATGGGAATGGGAAGAATTGGGACAAAAATTGGAAAATTTTTAAGGGACTTTGAAAAAATTTCAACTGGAATTTTAGCCATTTTTTGACGTGAAATTGTAAACATGTGGACATGGATTTTGAAAATTCTAGAGAGAATTTTAAAAGCTTCAACAGAATTCCAACAGTTTTGAGAGAGATTTGAAAAGTTTCAATGGGAATGGGAAGAATTGGGACAAAAATTGGAAAATTTTTAAGGGACTTTGAAAAAATTTCAACTGGAATTTTAGCAATTTTTTGACGTGAAATTGTAAACATGTGGACATGGATTTTGAAAATTCTAGAGAGAATTTTAAAAGCTTCAACAGAATTTCAACAGTTTTGAGAGGGATTTGAAAAGTTTCAATGGGAATGGGAAGAATTGGGACAAAAATTGGAAAATTTTTAAGGGACTTTGAAAAAATTTCAACTGGAATTTTAGCCATTTTTTGACGTGAAATTGTAAACATGTGGACATGGATTTTGAAAATTCTAGAGAGAATTTTAAAAGCTTCAAGAGAATTTCAACAATCTTGAGAGGGATTTGAAAAGTTTCAATGGGAATGGGAAGAATTGGGACAAAAATTGGAAAATTTTTAAGGGACTTTGAAAAAATTTCAACTGGAATTTTAGCCATTTTTTGACGTGAAATTGTAAACATGTGGACATGGATTTTGAAAATTCTAGAGAGAATTTTAAAAGCTTCAACAGAATTTCAACAATTTTGAGAGGGATTTGAAAAGTTTCAATGGGAATGGGAAGAATTGGGACAAAAATTGGAAAATTTTTAAGGGACTTTGAAAAAATTTCAACTGGAATTTTAGCAATTTTGACATGAAATTGTAAACATGTGGACATGGATTTTGAAAATTCTAGAGAGAATTTTAAAAGCTTCAACAGAATTTCAACAATTTTGAGAGGGATTTGAAAAGTTTCAATGGGAATGGGAAGAATTGGGACAAAAATTGGAAAATTTTTAAGGGACTTTGAAAAAATTTCAACTGGAATTTTAGCAATTTTTTGACGTGAAATTGTAAACATGTGGACATGGATTTTGAAAATTCTAGAGAGAATTTTAAAAGCTTCAACAGAATTCCAACAGTTTTGAGAGGGATTTGAAAAGTTTCAATGGGAATGGGAAGAATTGGGACAAAAACTGGAAAATTTTTAAGGGACTTTGAAAAAATTTCAACTGGAATTTTAGCAATTTTGACGTGAAATTGTAAACATGTTGAAGTGGATTTTGAAAATTCTAGAGAGAAGTGGCAAACTTTCAATAGGATTTCAACAGTTTTGAGAGGGATTTGAAAAGTTTCAATGGGAATGGGAAGAATTGGGACAAAAATTGGAAAATTTTTAAGGGACTTTGAAAAAATTTCAACTGGAATTTTAGCAATTTTTTGACGTGAAATTGTAAACATGTTGAAGTGGATTTTGAAAATTCTAGAGAGAATTTTAAAAGCTTCAACAGAATTTCAACAATTTTGAGAGGGATTTGAAAAGTTTCAATGGGAATGGGAAGAATTGGGACAAAAGTTGGAAAATTTGTAAGGGACTTTGAAAAAATTTCAACTGGAATTTTAGCAATTTTTTTACGTGAAATTGTAAACATGTGGACGTGGATTTTGAAAATTCTAGAGAGAATTTTAAAAGCTTCAACAGAATTTCAACAATTTTGAGAGGGATTTGAAAAGTTTCAATGGGAATGGGAAGAATTGGGACAAAAATTGGAAAATTTTTAAGGGACTTTGAAAAAATTTCAACTGGAATTTTAGCAATTTTTTGACGTGAAATTGTAAACATGTGGACATGGATTTTGAAAATTCTAGAGAGAATTTTAAAAGCTTCAACAGAATTTCAACAATTTTGAGAGGGATTTGAAAAGTTTCAATGGGAATGGGAAGAATTGGGACAAAAATTGGAAAATTTTTAAGGGACTTTGAAAAAATTTCAACTGGAATTTTAGCAATTTTTTGACGTGAAATTGTAAACATGTGGACATGGATTTTGAAAATTCTAGAGAGAATTTTAAAAGCTTCAACAGAATTTCAACAATTTTGAGAGGGATTTGAAAAGTTTCAATGGGAATGGGAAGAATTGGGACAAAAATTGGAAAATTTTGAAGGGACTTTGAAAAAATTTCAACTGGAATTTTAGCAATTTTGACGTGAAATTGTAAACAAGTTGAAGTGGACTTTGAAAATTCTAGAGAGAAGTGTCAAACTTTCAGTAGGATTTCAACAGTTTTGACAGGGATTTGAAAAGTTTCAATGGGAATGGGAAGAATTGGGACAAAAATTGGAAAATTTTTAAGGGACTTGGAAAAAATTTCAACTGGAATTTTAGCAATTTTTTGACGTGAAATTGTAAACATGTGGACATGGATTTTGAAAATTCTAGAGAGAATTTTAAAAGCTTCAACAGAATTTCAACAATTTTGAGAGGGATTTGAAAAGTTTCAATGGGAATGGGAAGAATTGGGACAAAAATTGGAAAATTTTTAAGGATCTTTGAAAAAATTTCAACTGGAATTTTAGCAATTTTTTTACGTGAAATTGTAAACATGTGGACGTGGATTTTGAAAATTCTAGAGAGAATTTTAAAAGCTTCAACAGAATTTCAACAATTTTGAGAGGGATTTGAAAAGTTTCAATGGGAATGGGAAGAATTGGGACAAAAATTGGAAAATTTTTAAGGGACTTTGAAAAAATTTCAACTGGAATTTTAGCAATTTTTTGATGTGAAATTGTAAACATGTGGACATGGATTTTGAAAATTCTAGAGAGAATTTTAAAAGCTTCAACAGAATTCCAACAGTTTTGAGAGGGATTTGAAAAGTTTCAATGGGAATGGGAAGAATTGGGACAAAAATTGGAAAATTTTGAAGGGACTTTGAAAAAATTTCAACTGGAATTTTAGCAATTTTGACGTGAAATTGTAAACAAGTTGAAGTGGACTTTGAAAATTCTAGAGAGAAGTGTCAAACTTTCAGTAGGATTTCAACAGTTTTGACAGGGATTTGAAAAGTTTCAATGGGAATGGGAAGAATTGGGACAAAAATTGGAAAATTTGTAAGGATCTTTGAAAAAATTTCAACTGGAATTTTAGCAATTTTTTGACGTGAAATTGTAAACATGTGGACATGGATTTTGAAAATTCTAGAGAGAATTTTAAAAGCTTCAACAGAATTCCAACAGTTTTGAGAGGGATTTGAAAAGTTTCAATGGGAATGGGAAGAATTGGGACAAAAATTGGAAAATTTTTAAGGGACTTTGAAAAAATTTCAACTGGAATTTTAGCAATTTTGACGTGAAATTGTAAACATGTTGAAGTGGATTTTGAAAATTCTAGAGAGAATTTTAAAAGCTTCAAGAGAATTTCAACAATTTTGAGAGGTATTTGAAAAGTTTCAATGGGAATGGGAAGAATTGGGACAAAAATTGGAAAATTTTTAAGGGACTTTGAAAAAATTTCAACTGGAATTTTAGCAATTTTTTGATGTGAAATTGTAAACATGTGGACATGGATTTTGAAAATTCTAGAGAGAATTTTAAAAGCTTCAACAGAATTCCAACAGTTTTGAGAGGGATTTGAAAAGTTTCAATGGGAATGGGAAGAATTGGGACAAAAATTGGAAAATTTTTAAGGGACTTTGAAAAAATTTCAACTGGAATTTTAGCAATTTTGACGTGAAATTGTAAACATGTTGAAGTGGATTTTGAAAATTCTAGAGAGAAGTGTCAAACTTTCAGTAGGATTTCAACAGTTTTGACAGGGATTTGAAAAGTTTCAATGGGAATGGGAAGAATTGGGACAAAAATTGGAAAATTTTTAAGGGACTTTGAAAAAATTTCAACTGGAATTTTAGCAATTTTTTGACGTGAAATTGTAAACATGTGGACATGGATTTTGAAAATTCTAGAGAGAATTTTAAAAGCTTCAACAGAATTTCAACAGTTTTGAGAGGGATTTGAAAAGTTTCAATGGGAATGGGAAGAATTGGGACAAAAATTGGAAAATTTTGAAGGGACTTTGAAAAAATTTCAACTGGAATTTTAGCAATTTTTTGACGTGAAATTATAAACATGTGGACATGGATTTTGAAAATTCTAGAGAGAATTTTAAAAGCTTCAACAGAATTTCAACAATTTTGAGAGGGATTTGAAAAGTTTCAATGGGAATGGGAAGAATTGGGACAAAAATTGGAAAATTTTTAAGGGACTTTGAAAAAATTTCAACTGGAATTTTAGCAATTTTTTGACGTGAAATTGTAAACATGTGGACATGGATTTTGAAAATTCTAGAGAGAATTTTAAAAGCTTCAACAGAATTCCAACAGTTTTGAGAGGGATTTGAAAAGTTTCAATGGGAATGGGAAGAATTGGGACAAAAATTGGAAAATTTTTAAGGGACTTTGAAAAAATTTCAACTGGAATTTTAGCAATTTTGACGTGAAATTGTAAACATGTTGAAGTGGATTTTGAAAATTCTAGAGAGAATTTTAAAAGCTTCAACAGAATTTCAACAATTTTGAGAGGGATTTGAAAAGTTTCAATGGGAATGGGAAGAATTGGGACAAAAATTGGAAAATTTTTAAGGGACTTTGAAAAAATTTCAACTGGAATTTTAGCCATTTTTTGACGTGAAATTGTAAACATGTGGACATGGATTTTGAAAATTCTAGAGAGAATTTTAAAAGCTTCAACAGAATTTCAACAATTTTGAGAGGGATTTGAAAAGTTTCAATGGGAATGGGAAGAATTGGGACAAAAATTGGAAAATTTTTAAGGGACTTTGAAAAAATTTCAACTGGAATTTTAGCAATTTTTTGACGTGAAATTGTAAACATGTGGACATGGATTTTGAAAATTCTAGAGAGAATTTTAAAAGCTTCAACAGAATTCCAACAGTTTTGAGAGGGATTTGAAAAGTTTCAATGGGAATGGGAAGAATTGGGACAAAAATTGGAGAATTTTTAAGGGACTTTGAAAAAATTTCAACTGGAATTTTAGCAATTTTTTGACGTGAAATTGTAAACATGTGGACATGGATTTTGAAAATTCTAGAGAGAATTTTAAAAGCTTCAACAGAATTCCAACAGTTTTGAGAGGGATTTGAAAAGTTTCAATGGGAATGGGAAGAATTGGGACAAAAATTGGAAAATTTGTAAGGGACTTTGAAAAAATTTCAACTGGAATTTTAGCAATTTTGACGTGAAATTGTAAACATGTGGACATGGATTTTGAAAATTCTAGAGAGAATTTTAAAAGCTTCAACAGAATTTCAACAATTTTGAGAGGGATTTGAAAAGTTTCAATGGGAATGGGAAGAATTGGGACAAAAATTGGAAAATTTTTAAGGGACTTTGAAAAAATTTCAACTGGAATTTTAGCAATTTTTTGACGTGAAATTGTAAACATGTGGACATGGATTTTGAAAACTCTAGAGAGAATTTTAAAAGCTTCAACAGAATTCCAACAGTTTTGAGAGGGATTTGAAAAGTTTCAATGGGAATGGGAAGAATTGGGACAAAAATTGGAAAATTTTGAAGGGACTTTGAAAAAATTTCAACTGGAATTTTAGCAATTTTTTGACGTGAAATTGTAAACATGTGGACATGGATTTTGAAAATTCTAGAGAGAATTTTAAAAGCTTCAACAGAATTTCAACAATTTTGAGAGGGATTTGAAAAGTTTCAATGGGAATGGGAAGAATTGGGACAAAAATTGGAAAATTTTGAAGGGACTTTGAAAAAATTTCAACTGGAATTTTAGCCATTTTTTGACGTGAAATTGTAAACATGTGGACATGGATTTTGAAAATTCTAGAGAGAATTTTAAAAGCTTCAACAGAATTTCAACAATTTTGAGAGGGATTTGAAAAGTTTCAATGGGAATGGGAAGAATTGGGACAAAAATTGGAAAATTTTTAAGGGACTTTGAAAAAATTTCAACTGGAATTTTAGCAATTTTGACGTGAAATTGTAAACATGTTGAAGTGGATTTTGAAAATTCTAGAGAGAAGTGTCAAACTTTCAGTAGGATTTCAACAGTTTTGACAGGGATTTGAAAAGTTTCAATGGGAATGGGAAGAATTGGGACAAAAATTGGAAAATTTTTAAGGGACTTTGAAAAAATTTCAACTGGAATTTTAGCCATTTTTTGACGTGAAATTGTAAACACGTGGACATGGATTTTGAAAATTCTAGAGAGAATTTTAAAAGCTTCAAGAGAATTTCAACAATTTTGAGAGGGATTTGAAAAGTTTCAATGGGAATGGGAAGAATTGGTACAAAAATTGGAAAATTTTTAAGGGACTTTGAAAAAATTTCAACTGGAATTTTAGCAATTTTTTTACGTGAAATCGTAAACATGTGGACATGGATTTTGAAAATTCTAGAGAGAATTTTAAAAGCTTCAACAGAATTTCAACAATTTTGAGAGGGATTTGAAAAGTTTCAATGGGAATGGGAAGAATTGGGACAAAAATTGGAGAATTTTTAAGGGACTTTGAAAAAATTTCAACTGGAATTTTAGCAATTTTGACGTGAAATTGTAAACATGTTGAAGTGGATTTTGAAAATTCTAGAGAGAATTTTAAAAGCTTCAACAGAATTTCAACAATTTTGAGAGGGATTTGAAAAGTTTCAATGGGAATGGGAAGAATTGGGACAAAAATTGGAAAATTTTGAAGGGACTTTGAAAAAATTTCAACTGGAATTTTAGCAATTTTTTGACGTGAAATTATAAACATGTGGACATGGATTTTGAAAATTCTAGAGAGAATTTTAAAAGCTTCAACAGAATTTCAACAATTTTGAGAGGGATTTGAAAAGTTTCAATGGGAATGGGAAGAATTGGGACAAAAATTGGAAAATTTTTAAGGGACTTTGAAAAAATTTCAACTGGAATTTTAGCAATTTTTTGACGTGAAATTGTAAACATGTGGACATGGATTTTGAAAATTCTAGAGAGAATTTTAAAAGCTTCAACAGAATTCCAACAGTTTTGAGAGGGATTTGAAAAGTTTCAATGGGAATGGGAAGAATTGGGACAAAAATTGGAAAATTTTTAAGGGACTTTGAAAAAATTTCAACTGGAATTTTAGCAATTTTGACGTGAAATTGTAAACATGTTGAAGTGGATTTTGAAAATTCTAGAGAGAATTTTAAAAGCTTCAACAGAATTTCAACAATTTTGAGAGGGATTTGAAAAGTTTCAATGGGAATGGGAAAAATTGGGACAAAAATTGGAAAATTTTTAAGGGACTTTGAAAAAATTTCAACTGGAATTTTAGCCATTTTTTGACGTGAAATTGTAAACATGTGGACATGGATTTTGAAAATTCTAGAGAGAATTTTAAAAGCTTCAACAGAATTTCAACAATTTTGAGAGGGATTTGAAAAGTTTCAATGGGAATGGGAAGAATTGGGACAAAAATTGGAAAATTTGTAAGGGACTTTGAAAAAATTTCAACTGGAATTTTAGCAATTTTTTGACGTGAAATTGTAAACATGTGGACATGGATTTTGAAAATTCTAGAGAGAATTTTAAAAGCTTCAACAGAATTTCAACAATTTTGAGAGGGATTTGAAAAGTTTCAATGGGAATGGGAAGAATTGGGACAAAAATTGGAGAATTTTTAAGGGACTTTGAAAAAATTTCAACTGGAATTTTAGCAATTTTTTGACGTGAAATTGTAAACATGTGGACATGGATTTTGAAAATTCTAGAGAGAATTTTAAAAGCTTCAACAGAATTCCAACAGTTTTGAGAGGGATTTGAAAAGTTTCAATGGGAATGGGAAGAATTGGGACAAAAATTGGAAAATTTGTAAGGGACTTTGAAAAAATTTCAACTGGAATTTTAGCAATTTTTTGACATGAAATTGTAAACATGTTGAAGTGGATTTTGAAAATTCTAGAGAGAAGTGTCAAACTTTCAGTAGGATTTCAACAGTTTTGACAGGGATTTGAAAAGTTTCAATGGGAATGGGAAGAATTGGGACAAAAATTGGAAAATTTTTAAGGGACTTTGAAAAAATTTCAACTGGAATTTTAGCCATTTTTTGACGTGAAATTGTAAACATGTGGACATGGATTTTGAAAATTCTAGAGAGAATTTTAAAAGCTTCAACAGAATTTCAACAATTTTGAGAGGGATTTGAAAAGTTTCAATGGGAATGGGAAGAATTGGGACAAAAATTGGAAAGTTTTTAAGGGACTTTGAAAAAATTTCAACTGGAATTTTAGCAATTTTTTTACGTGAAATCGTAAACATGTGGACATGGATTTTGAAAATTCTAGAGAGAATTTTAAACGCTTCAACAGAATTTCAACAATTTTGAGAGGGATTTGAAAAGTTTCAATGGGAATGGGAAGAATTGGGACAAAAATTGGAGAATTTTTAAGGGACTTTGAAAAAATTTCAACTGGAATTTTAGCAATTTTTTGACGTGAAATTGTAAACATGTGGACATGGATTTTGAAAATTCTAGAGAGAATTTTAAAAGCTTCAACAGAATTCCAACAGTTTTGAGAGGGATTTGAAAAGTTTCAATGGGAATGGGAAGAATTGGGACAAAAATTGGAAAATTTGTAAGGGACTTTGAAAAAATTTCAACTGGAATTTTAGCAATTTTTTGACATGAAATTGTAAACATGTTGAAGTGGATTTTGAAAATTCTAGAGAGAAGTGTCAAACTTTCAGTAGGATTTCAACAGTTTTGACAGGGATTTGAAAAGTTTCAATGGGAATGGGAAGAATTGGGACAAAAATTGGAAAATTTTTAAGGGACTTTGAAAAAATTTCAACTGGAATTTTAGCAATTTTTTGACGTGAAATTGTAAACATGTGGACATGGATTTTGAAAATTCTAGAGAGAATTTTAAAAGCTTCAACAGAATTTCAACAATTTTGAGAGGGATTTGAAAAGTTTCAATGGGAATGGGAAGAATTGGGACAAAAATTGGAAAATTTTGAAGGGACTTTGAAAAAATTTCAACTGGAATTTTAGCAATTTTTTGACGTGAAATTATAAACATGTGGACATGGATTTTGAAAATTCTAGAGAGAATTTTAAAAGCTTCAACAGAATTTCAACAATTTTGAGAGGGATTTGAAAAGTTTCAATGGGAATGGGAAGAATTGGGACAAAAATTGGAGAATTTTTAAGGGACTTTGAAAAAATTTCAACTGGAATTTTAGCAATTTTTTGACGTGAAATTGTAAACATGTGGACATGGATTTTGAAAATTCTAGAGAGAATTTTAAAAGCTTCAACAGAATTCCAACAGTTTTGAGAGGGATTTGAAAAGTTTCAATGGGAATGGGAAGAATTGGGACAAAAATTGGAAAATTTGTAAGGGACTTTGAAAAAATTTCAACTGGAATTTTAGCAATTTTGACGTGAAATTGTAAACATGTGGACATGGATTTTGAAAATTCTAGAGAGAATTTTAAAAGCTTCAACAGAATTTCAACAATTTTGAGAGGGATTTGAAAAGTTTCAATGGGAATGGGAAGAATTGGGACAAAAATTGGAAAATTTTTAAGGGACTTTGAAAAAATTTCAACTGGAATTTTAGCAATTTTTTGACGTGAAATTGTAAACATGTGGACATGGATTTTGAAAACTCTAGAGAGAATTTTAAAAGCTTCAACAGAAATTCAACAGTTTTGAGAGGGATTTGAAAAGTTTCAATGGGAATGGGAAGAATTGGGACAAAAATTGGAAAATTTTGAAGGGACTTTGAAAAAATTTCAACTGGAATTTTAGCAATTTTTTGACGTGAAATTGTAAACATGTGGACATGGATTTTGAAAATTCTAGAGAGAATTTTAAAAGCTTCAACAGAATTTCAACAATTTTGAGAGGGATTTGAAAAGTTTCAATGGGAATGGGAAGAATTGGGACAAAAATTGGAAAATTTTGAAGGGACTTTGAAAAAATTTCAACTGGAATTTTAGCCATTTTTTGACGTGAAATTGTAAACATGTGGACATGGATTTTGAAAATTCTAGAGAGAATTTTAAAAGCTTCAACAGAATTTCAACAATTTTGAGAGGGATTTGAAAAGTTTCAATGGGAATGGGAAGAATTGGGAAAAAAATTGGAAAATTTTTAAGGGACTTTGAAAAAATTTCAACTGGAATTTTAGCAATTTTGACGTGAAATTGTAAACATGTTGAAGTGGATTTTGAAAATTCTAGAGAGAAGTGTCAAACTTTCAGTAGGATTTCAACAGTTTTGACAGGGATTTGAAAAGTTTCAATGGGAATGGGAAGAATTGGGACAAAAATTGGAAAATTTTTAAGGGACTTTGAAAAAATTTCAACTGGAATTTTAGCAATTTTTTGACGTGAAATTGTAAACATGTGGACATGGATTTTGAAAATTCTAGAGAGAATTTTAAAAGCTTCAACAGAATTTCAACAATTTTGAGAGGGATTTGAAAAGTTTCAATGGGAATGGGAAGAATTGGTACAAAAATTGGAAAGTTTTTAAGGGACTTTGAAAAAATTTCAACTGGAATTTTAGCAATTTTTTGACGTGAAATCGTAAACATGTGGACATGGATTTTGAAAATTCTAGAGAGAATTTTAAAAGCTTCAACAGAATTTCAACAGTTTTGAGAGGGATTTGAAAAGTTTCAATGGGAATGGGAAGAATTGGGACAAAAATTGGAGAATTTTTAAGGGACTTTGAAAAAATTTCAACTGGAATTTTAGCAATTTTGACGTGAAATTGTAAACATGTTGAAGTGGATTTTGAAAATTCTAGAGAGAATTTTAAAAGCTTCAACAGAATTTCAACAATTTTGAGAGGGATTTGAAAAGTTTCAATGGGAATGGGAAGAATTGGGACAAAAATTGGAAAATTTTGAAGGGACTTTGAAAAAATTTCAACTGGAATTTTAGCAATTTTTTGACGTGAAATTATAAACATGTGGACATGGATTTTGAAAATTCTAGAGAGAATTTTAAAAGCTTCAAC
>NW_028115740.1:0-43655 GCF_964273445.1 Streptopelia decaocto
GATTTGAAAAGTTTCAATGGGAATGGGAAGAATTGGGACAAAAATTGGAAAATTTTTAAGGGACTTTGAAAAAATTTCAACTGGAATTTTAGCCATTTTTTTACGTGAAATTGTGAACATGTGGACATGGATTTTGAAAATTCTAGAGAGAATTTTAAAAGCTTCAAGAGAATTTCAACAATTTTGAGAGGGATTTGAAAAGTTGCAATGGGAATGGGAAGAATTGGGACAAAAAATGGAAAATTTTTAAGGGACTTTGAAAAAATTTCAACTGGAATTTTAGCCATTTTTTGACGTGAAATGGTAAACATGTGGCCATGGATTTTGAAAATTCTAGAGAGAATTTTAAAAGCTTCAACAGAATTTCAACAATTTTGAGAGGGATTTGAAAAGTTTCAATGGGAATGGGAAGAATTGGGACAAAAATTGGAAAATTTTTAAGGGACTTTGAAAAAATTTCAACTGGAATTTTAGCAATTTTTTTATGTGAAATTGTAACCATGTGGCCATGGATTTTGAAAATTCTAGAGAGAATTTTAAAAGCTTCAAGAGAATTTCAAGAATTTTGAGAGGGATTTGAAAAGTTTCAATGAGAATGGGAAGAATTGGGACAAAAATTGGAAAATTTTTCAGGGACTTTGAAAAAATTTCAACTGGAATTTTAGCCATTTTTTGACGTGAAATTGTAAACATGTGACCATGGATTTTGAAAATTCTAGAGAGAATTTTAAAAGCTTTAACAGAATTTCTACAATTTTGAGAGGGATTTGAAAAGTTTCAATGGGAATGGGAAGAATGGGGACAAAAATTGGAAAATTTTTCAGGGACTTTGAAAAAATTTCAACTGGAATTTTAGCCATTTTTTGACGTGAAATTGTAAACATGTGGCCATGGATTTTTGAAAATTCTAGAGAGAATTTTAAAAGCTTCAAGAGAATTTCAACAATTTTGAGAGGGATTTGAAAAGTTTCAATGGGAATGGGAAGAATTGGGACAAAAATTGGAAAATTTTTAAGGGACTTTGAAAAAATTTCAACTGGAATTTTAGCCATTTTTTTACGTGAAATTGTGAACATGTGGACATGGATTTTGAAAATTCTAGAGAGAATTTTAAAAGCTTCAAGAGAATTTCAACAATTTTGAGAGGGATTTGAAAAGTTTCAATGGGAATGGGAAGAATTGGGACAAAAATTGGAAAATTTTTAAGGGACTTTGAAAAAATTTCAACTGGAATTTTAGCCATTTTTTTACGTGAAATTGTGAACATGTGGACATGGATTTTGAAAATTCTAGAGAGAATTTTAAAAAGCTTCAAGAGAATTTCAACAATTTTGAGAGGGATTTGAAAAGTTTCAATGGGAATGGGAAGAATTGGGACAAAAATTGGAAAATTTTTAAGGGACTTTGAAAAAATTTCAACTGGAATTTTAGCCATTTTTTGACGTGAAATTGTAAACATGTGGACATGGATTTTGAAAATTCTAGAGAGAATTTTAAAAGCATCAACAGAATTTCAACAATTTTGAGAGGGATTTGAAAAGTTTCAATGGGAATGGGAAGAATTGGGACAAAAATTGGAAAATTTTTAAGGGACTTTGAAAAAATTTCAACTGGAATTTTAGCAATTTTTTTACGTGAAATTGTAAACATGTGGCCATGGATTTTGAAAATTCTAGAGAGAATTTTAAAAGCTTCAACAGAATTTCAACAATTTTGAGAGGGATTTGAAAAGTTTCAATGGGAATGGGAAGAATTGGGACAAAAATTGGAAAATTTTTCAGGGACTTTGAAAAAATTTCAACTGGAATTTTAGCCATTTTTTGACGTGAAATTGTAAACAGGTGGCCATGGATTTTGAAAATTCTAGAGAGAATTTTAAAAGCTTCAAGAGAATTTCAACAATTTTGAGAGGGATTTGAAAAGTTTCAATGGGAATGGGAAGAATTGGGACAAAAATTGGAAAATTTTTAAGGGACTTTGAAAAAATTTCAACTGGAATTTTAGCATTTTTTTTACGTGAAATTGTAAACATGTGGACAGGGATTTTGAAAATTCTAGAGAGAATTTTAAAAGCTTCAAGAGAATTTCAACAATTTGGAGAGGGATTTGAAAAGTTTCAATGGGAAATGGGAAGAATTGGGACAAAAATTGGAAAATTTTTAAGGGACTTTGAAAAATTTCAACTGGAATTTTAGCATTTTTTTTACGTGAAATTGTAAACATGTGGCCATGGATTTTGAAAATTCTAGAGAGAATTTTAAAAGCTTTAACAGAATTTCTACAATTTTGAGAGGGATTTGAAAAGTTTCAATGGGAATGGGAAGAATTGGGACAAAAATTGGAAAACTTTTAAGGGACTTTGAAAAAATTTCAACTGGAATTTTAGCCATTTTTTTACATGAAATTGTAAACATGTGGCCATGGATTTTGAAAATTCTAGAGAGAATTTTAAAAGCTTCAAGAGAATTTCAACAATTTTGAGAGGGATTTGAAAAGTTTCAATGGGAATGGGAAGAATTGGGACAAAAATTGGAAAATTTTTCAGGGACTTTGAAAAAATTTCAACTGGAATTTTAGCCATTTTTTGACGTGAAATTGTAAACATGTGGCCATGGATTTTGAAAATTCTAGAGAGAATTTTAAAAGCTTCAAGAGAATTTCAACAATTTTGAGAGGGATTTGAAAAGTTTCAATGGGAATGGGAAGAATTGGGACAAAAAATGGAAAATTTTTCAGGGACTTTGAAAAAATTTCAACTGGAATTTTAGCAATTTTTTTATGTGAAATTGTAAACATGTGGCCATGGATTTTGAAAATTCTAGAGAGAATTTTAAAAGCTTTAACAGAATTTCTACAATTTTGAGAGGGATTTGAAAAGTTTCAATGGGAATGGGAAGAATTGGGACAAAAATTGGAAAATTTTTAAGGGACTTTGAAAAAATTTCAACTGGAATTTTAGCAATTTTTTTATGTGAAATTGTGAACATGTGGCCATGGATTTTGAAAATTCTAGAGAGAATTTTAAAAGCTTCAAGAGAATTTCAACAATTTTGAGAGGGATTTGAAAAGTTTCAATGGGAATGGGAAGAATTGGGACAAAAATTGGAAAATTTTTAAGGGACTTTGAAAAAATTTCAACTGGAATTTTAGCCATTTTTTATGTGAAATTGTAAACATGTGGCCATGGATTTTGAAAATTCTAGAGAGAATTTTAAAAGCTTCAAGAGAATTTCAACAATTTTGAGAGGGATTTGAAAAGTTTCAATGGGAATGGGAAGAATTGGGACAAAAATTGGAAAATTTTTAAGGGACTTTGAAAAAATTTCAACTGGAATTTTAGCAATTTTTTGACGTGAAATTGTAAACATGTGGACATGGATTTTGAAAATTCTAGAGAGAATTTTAAAAGCTTCAAGAGAATTTCAACAATTTTGAGAGGGATTTGAAAAGTTTCAATGGGAATGGGAAGAATTGGGACAAAAAATGGAAAATTTTTAAGGGACTTTGAAAAAATTTCAACTGGAATTTTAGCATTTTTTGACGTGAAATTGTAGACATGTGGACATGGATTTTGAAAATTCTAGAGAGAATTTTAAAGCTTCAACAGAATTTCAACAATTTTGAGAGGGATTTGAAAAGTTTCAATGAGAATGGGAAGAATTGGGACAAAAATTGGAAAATTTTGAAGGGACTTTGAAAAAATTTCAACTGGAATTTTAGCCATTTTTTGACATGAAATTGTAAACATGTGGCCATGGATTTTGAAAATTCTAGAGAGAATTTTAAAAGCTTCAAGAGAATTTCAACAATTTTGAGAGGGATTTGAAAAGTTTCAATGGGAATGGGAAGAATTGGGACAAAAATTGGAAAATTTTTCAGGGACTTTGAAAAAATTTCAACTGGAATTTTAGCAATTTTTTTATGTGAAATTGTAAACATGTGGCCATGGATTTTGAAAATTCTAGTGAGAATTTTAAAAAGCTTTAACAGAATTTCTACAATTTTGAGAGGGATTTGAAAAGTTTCAATGGGAATGGGAAGAATGGGGACAAAAATTGGAAATTTTTCAGGGACTTTGAAAAATTTCAACTGGAATTTTAGCAATTTTTTTATGTGAAATTGTAAACATGTGGCCATGGATTTTGAAAATTCTAGAGAGAATTTTAAAAGCTTTAACAGAATTTCTACAATTTTGAGAGGGATTTGAAAAGTTTCAATGGGAATGGGAAGAATGGGGACAAAAATTGGAAAATTTTTCAGGGACTTTGAAAAAATTTCAACTGGAATTTTAGCAATTTTTTTATGTGAAATTGTAAACATGTGGCCATGGATTTTGAAAATTCTAGAGAGAATTTTAAAAGCTTCAAGAGAATTTCAACAATTTTGAGAGGGATTTGAAAAGTTTCAATGGGAATGGGAAGAATTGGGACAAAAATTGGAAAATTTTTAAGGGACTTTGAAAAAATTTCAACTGGAATTTTAGCCATTTTTTTACGTGAAATTGTGAACATGTGGACATGGATTTTGAAAATTCTAGAGAGAATTTTAAAAGCTTTAACAGAATTTCAACAATTTTGAGAGGGATTTGAAAAGTTTCCATGGGAATGGGAAGAATTGGGACAAAAAATGGAAATTTTTTAAGGGACTTTGAAAAAATTTTCAACTGGAATTTTAGCATTTTTTTTACGTGAAATGGTAAACATGTGGCCATGGATTTTGAAAATTCTAGAGAGAATTTTAAAAGCTTCAACAGAATTTCAACAATTTTGAGAGGGATTTGAAAAGTTTCAATGGGAATGGGAAGAATTGGGACAAAAATTGGAAAATTTTTAAGGGACTTTGAAAAAATTTCAACTGGAATTTTAGCCATTTTTTTATGTGAAATTGTAAACATGTGGCCATGGATTTTGAAAATTCTAGAGAGAATTTTAAAAGCTTCAAGAGAATTTCAAGAATTTTGAGAGGGATTTGAAAAGTTTCAATGAGAATGGGAAGAATTGGGACAAAAATTGGAAAATTTTTCAGGGACTTTGAAAAAATTTCAACTGGAATTTTAGCCATTTTTTGACGTGAAATTGTAAACATGTGGACATGGATTTTGAAAATTCTAGAGAGAATTTTAAAAGCTTCAAGAGAATTTCAACAATTTTGAGAGGGATTTGAAAAGTTTCAATGGGAATGGGAAGAATTGGGACAAAAATTGGAAAATTTTTAAGGGACTTTGAAAAAATTTCAACTGGAATTTTAGCCATTTTTTTATGTGAAATTGTAAACATGTGGCCATGGATTTTGAAAATTCTAGAGAGAATTTTAAAAGCTTCAAGAGAATTTCAACAATTTTGAGAGGGATTTGAAAAGTTTCAATGGGAATGGGAAGAATTGGGGACAAAAATTGGAAAATTTTTAAGGGACTTTGAAAAAATTTCAACTGGAATTTTAGCCATTTTTTTACGTGAAATTGTGAACATGTGGACATGGATTTTGAAAATTCTAGAGAGAATTTTAAAAGCTTCAAGAGAATTTCAACAATTTTGAGAGGGATTTGAAAAGTTTCAATGGGAATGGGAAGAATTGGGACAAAAATTGGAAAATTTTTAAGGGACTTTGAAAAAATTTCAACTGGAATTTTAGCCATTTTTTGACGTGAAATTGTGAACATGTGGACATGGATTTTGAAAATACTAGAGAGAATTTTAAAAGCTTCAAGAGAATTTCAACAATTTTGAGAGGGATTTGAAAAGTTTCAATGGGAATGGGAAGAATTGGGACAAAAATTGGAAAATTTTGAAGGGACTTTGAAAAAATTTCAACTGGAATTTTAGCAATTTTTTTACGTGAAATTGTAAACATGTGGCCATGGATTTTGAAAATTCTAGAGAGAATTTTAAAAGCTTCAAGAGAATTTCAACAATTTTGAGAGGGATTTGAAAAGTTTCAATGGGAATGGGAAGAATTGGGACAAAAATTGGAAAATTTTTCAGGGACTTTGAAAAAATTTCAACTGGAATTTTAGCAATTTTTTTATGTGAAATTGTAAACATGTGGCCATGGATTTTGAAAATTCTAGAGAGAATTTTAAAAGCTTCAAGAGAATTTCAACAATTTTGAGAGGGATTTGAAAAGTTTCAATGGGAATGGGAAGAATTGGGACAAAAATTGGAAAATTTTTAAGGGACTTTGAAAAAATTTCAACTGGAATTTTAGCATTTTTTTTACGTGAAATTGTAAACATGTGGACAGGGATTTTGAAAATTCTAGAGAGAATTTTAAAAGCTTCAAGAGAATTTCAACAATTTGGAGAGGGATTTGAAAAGTTTCAATGGGAATGGGAAGAATTGGGACAAAAATTGGAAAATTTTTAAGGGACTTTGAAAAAATTTCAACTGGAATTTTAGCAATTTTTTTACGTGAAATTGTAAACATGTGGCCATGGATTTTGAAAATTCTAGAGAGAATTTTAAAAGCTTTAACAGAATTTCTACAATTTTGAGAGGGATTTGAAAAGTTTCAATGGGAATGGGAAGAATTGGGACAAAAATTGGAAAACTTTTAAGGGACTTTGAAAAAATTTCAACTGGAATTTTAGCCATTTTTTTACATGAAATTGTAAACATGTGGCCATGGATTTTGAAAATTCTAGAGAGAATTTTAAAAGCTTCAAGAGAATTTCAACAATTTTGAGAGGGATTTGAAAAGTTTCAATGGGAATGGGAAGAATTGGGACAAAAATTGGAAAATTTTTCAGGGACTTTGAAAAAATTTCAACTGGAATTTTAGCCATTTTTTGACGTGAAATTGTAAACATGTGGCCATGGATTTTGAAAATTCTAGAGAGAATTTTAAAAGCTTCAAGAGAATTTCAACAATTTTGAGAGGGATTTGAAAAGTTTCAATGGGAATGGGAAGAATTGGGACAAAAAATGGAAAATTTTTAAGGAACTTTGAAAAAATTTCAACTGGAATTTTAGCATTTTTTTTACGTGAAATTGTAGACATGTGGACATGGATTTTGAAAATTCTAGAGAGAATTTTAAAAGCTTCAACAGAATTTCAACAATTTTGAGAGGGATTTGAAAAGTTTCAATGAGAATGGGAAGAATTGGGACAAAAATTGGAAAATTTTTAAGGGACTTTGAAAAAATTTCAACTGGAATTTTAGCCATTTTTTGACGTGAAATTGTAAACATGTGGCCATGGATTTTGAAAATTCTAGAGAGAATTTTAAAAGCTTCAAGAGAATTTCAACAATTTTGAGAGGGATTTGAAAAGTTTCAATGGGAATGGGAAGAATTGGGACAAAAATTGGAAAATTTTTCAGGGACTTTGAAAAAATTTCAACTGGAATTTTAGCAATTTTTTTTATGTGAAATTGTAAACATGTGGCCATGGATTTTGAAAATTCTAGAGAGAATTTTAAAAGCTTTAACAGAATTTCTACAATTTTGAGAGGGATTTGAAAAGTTTCAATGGGAATGGGAAGAATGGGGACAAAAATTGGAAAATTTTTCAGGGACTTTGAAAAAATTTCAACTGGAATTTTAGCAATTTTTTTATGTGAAATTGTAAACATGTGGCCATGGATTTTGAAAATTCTAGAGAGAATTTTAAAAGCTTCAAGAGAATTTCAACAATTTTGAGAGGGATTTGAAAAGTTTCAATGGGAATGGGAAGAATTGGGACAAAAATTGGAAAATTTTTCAGGGACTTTGAAAAAATTTCAACTGGAATTTTAGCCATTTTTTTATGTGAAATTGTAAACATGTGGCCATGGATTTTGAAAATTCTAGAGAGAATTTTAAAAGCTTCAAGAGAATTTCAACAATTTTGAGAGGGATTTGAAAAGTTTCAATGGGAATGGGAAGAATTGGGACAAAAATTGGAAAATTTTTAAGGGACTTTGAAAAAATTTCAACTGGAATTTTAGCCATTTTTTGACGTGAAATTGTAAACATGTGGACATGGATTTTGAAAATTCTAGAGAGAATTTTAAAAGCTTCAAGAGAATTTCAACAATTTTGAGAGGGATTTGAAAAGTTTCAATGGGAATGGGAAGAATTGGGACAAAAATTGGAAAATTTTTCAGGGACTTTGAAAAAATTTCAACTGGAATTTTAGCATTTTTTTGCATGAAATTGTAAACATGTGGACATGGATTTTGAAAATTCTAGAGAGAATTTTAAAAGCTTCAAGAGAATTTCAACAATTTTGAGAGGGATTTGAAAAGTTTCAATGGGAATGGGAAGAATTGGGACAAAAATTGGAAAATTTTTAAGGGACTTTGAAAAAATTTCAACTGGAATTTTAGCCATTTTTTGACGTGAAATTGTAAACATGTGGCCATGGATTTTGAAAATTCTAGAGAGAATTTTAAAAGCTTCAAGAGAATTTCAACAATTTTGAGAGGGATTTGAAAAGTTTCAATGGGAATGGGAAGAATTGGGACAAAAATTGGAAAATTTTTAAGGGACTTTGAAAAAATTTCAACTGGAATTTTAGCCATTTTTTGACGTGAAATTGTAAACATGTGGCCATGGATTTTGAAAATTCTAGAGAGAATTTTAAAAGCTTCAAGAGAATTTCAACAATTTTGAGAGGGATTTGAAAAGTTTCAATGGGAATGGGAAGAATTGGGACAAAAATTGGAAAATTTTTAAGGGACTTTGAAAAAATTTCAACTGGAATTTTAGCATTTTTTTTACGTGGAATTGTAAACATGTGGCCATGTATTTTGAAAATTCTAGAGAGAATTTTAAAAGCTTCAAGAGAATTTCAAGAATTTTGAGAGGGATTTGAAAAGTTTCAATGGGAATGGGAAGAATTGGGACAAAAATTGGAAAATTTTTAAGGGACTTTGAAGAAATTTCAACTGGAATTTTAGCAATTTTTTGACGTGAAATTGTAAACATGTGGACATGGATTTTGAAAATTCTAGAGAGAATTTTAAAAGCTTCAAGAGAATTTCAACAATTTTGAGAGGGATTTGAAAAGTTTCAATGGGAATGGGAAGAATTGGGACAAAAAATGGAAAATTTTTAAGGGACTTTGAAAAAATTTCAACTGGAATTTTAGCCATTTTTTGACGTGAAATTGTAGACATGTGGACATGGATTTTGAAAATTCTAGAGAGAATTTTAAAAGCTTCAACAGAATTTCAACAATTTTGAGAGGGATTTGAAAAGTTTCAATGAGAATGGGAAGAATTGGGACAAAAATTGGAAAATTTTTAAGGGACTTTGAAAAAATTTCAACTGGAATTTTAGCCATTTTTTGACATGAAATTGTAAACATGTGGCCATGGATTTTGAAAATTCTAGAGAGAATTTTAAAAGCTTCAAGAGAATTTCAACAATTTTGAGAGGGATTTGAAAAGTTTCAATGGGAATGGGAAGAATTGGGACAAAAATTGGAAAATTTTTAAGGGACTTTGAAAAAATTTCAACTGGAATTTTAGCAATTTTTTTATGTGAAATTGTAAACATGTGGCCATGGATTTTGAAAATTCTAGTGAGAATTTTAAAAGCTTTAACAGAATTTCTACAATTTTGAGAGGGATTTGAAAAGTTTCAATGGGAATGGGAAGAATGGGGACAAAAATTGGAAAATTTTTCAGGGACTTTGAAAAATTTTCAACTGGAATTTTAGCAATTTTTTTATGTGAAATTGTAAACATGTGGCCATGGATTTTGAAAAATTCTAGAGAGAATTTTAAAAGCTTCAAGAGAATTTCAACAAGTTTGAGAGGGATGTGAAAAGTTTCAATGGGAATGGGAAGAATTGGGACAAAAATTGGAAAATTTTTAAGGGACTTTGAAAAAATTTCAACTGGAATTTTAGCAATTTTTTTATGTGAAATTGTAAACATGTGGCCATGGATTTTGAAAATTCTAGAGAGAATTTTAAAAGCTTCAAGAGAATTTCAACAATTTTGAGAGGGATTTGAAAAGTTTCAATGGGAATGGGAAGAATTGGGACAAAAATTGGAAAATTTTTAAGGGACTTTGAAAAAATTTCAACTGGAATTTTAGCCATTTTTTGACGTGAAATTGTAAACATGTGGACATGGATTTTGAAAATTCTAGAGAGAATTTTAAAAGCTTCAAGAGAATTTCAACAATTTTGAGAGGGATTTGAAAAGTTTCAATGGGAATGGGAAGAATTGGGACAAAAATTGGAAAATTTTTAAGGGACTTTGAAAAAATTTCAACTGGAATTTTAGCATTTTTTTGCATGAAATTGTAAACATGTGGACATGGATTTTGAAAATTCTAGAGAGAATTTTAAAAGCTTCAAGAGAATTTCAACAATTTTGAGAGGGATTTGAAAAGTTTCAATGGGAATGGGAAGAATTGGGACAAAAATTGGAAAATTTTTAAGGGACTTTGAAAAAATTTCAACTGGAATTTTAGCCATTTTTTGACGTGAAATTGTAAACATGTGGACATGGATTTTGAAAATTCTAGAGAGAATTTTAAAAGCATCAACAGAATTTCAACAATTTTGAGAGGGATTTGAAAAGTTTCCATGGGAATGGGAAGAATTGGGACAAAAATTGGAAAATTTTTAAGGGACTTTGAAAAAATTTCAACTGGAATTTTAGCAATTTTTTGACGTGAAATTGTAAACATGTGGCCATGGATTTTGAAAATTCTAGAGAGAATTTTAAAAGCTTCAAGAGAATTTCAACAATTTTGAGAGGGATTTGAAAAGTTTCAATGGGAATGGGAAGAATTGGGACAAAAATTGGAAAATTTTTAAGGGACTTTGAAAAAATTTCAACTGGAATTTTAGCCATTTTTTTGACGTGAAATTGTAAACATGTGGCCATGGATTTTGAAAATTCTAGAGAGAATTTTAAAAGCTTCAAGAGAATTTCAACAATTTTGAGAGGGATTTGAAAAGTTTCAATGGGAATGGGAAGAATTGGGACAAAAATTGGAAAATTTTTAAGGGACTTTGAAAAAATTTCAACTGGAATTTTAGCATTTTTTTTACGTGAAATTGTAAACATGTGGACAGGGATTTTGAAAATTCTAGAGAGAATTTTAAAAGCTTCAAGAGAATTTCAACAATTTTGAGAGGGATTTGAAAAGTTTCAATGGGAATGGGAAGAATTGGGACAAAAATTGGAAAATTTTTAAGGGACTTTGAAAAAATTTCAACTGGAATTTTAGCAATTTTTTGACGTGAAATTGTAAACATGTGGCCATGGATTTTGAAAATTCTAGAGAGAATTTTAAAAGCTTCAAGAGAATTTCAACAATTTTGAGAGGGATTTGAAAAGTTTCAATGGGAATGGGAAGAATTGGGACAAAAATTGGAAAACTTTTAAGGGACTTTGAAAAAATTTCAACTGGAATTTTAGCAATTTTTTTATGTGAAATTGTAAACATGTGGACATGGATTTTGAAAATTCTAGAGAGAATTTTAAAAGCTTCAACAGAATTTCAACAATTTTGAGAGGGATTTGAAAAGTTTCAATGGGAATGGGAAGAATTGGGACAAAAATTGGAAAATTTTTAAGGGACTTTGAAAAAATTTCAACTGGAATTTTAGCATTTTTTTTACATGAAATTGTAAACATGTGGCCATGGATTTTGAAAATTCTAGAGAGAATTTTAAAAGCTTCAAGAGAATTTCAACAATTTTGAGAGGGATTTGAAAAGTTTCAATGGGAATGGGAAGAATTGGGACAAAAATTGGAAAATTTTTAAGGGACTTTGAAAAAATTTCAACTGGAATTTTAGCCATTTTTTGACGTGAAATTGTAAACATGTGGCCATGGATTTTGAAAATTCTAGAGAGAATTTTAAAAGCTTCAAGAGAATTTCAACAATTTTGAGAGGGATTTGAAAAGTTTCCATGGGAATGGGAAGAATTGGGACAAAAAATGGAAAATTTTTAAGGGACTTTGAAAAAATTTCAACTGGAATTTTAGCATTTTTTTTACGTGAAATTGTAGACATGTGGACATGGATTTTGAAAATTCTAGAGAGAATTTTAAAAGCTTCAACAGAATTTCAACAATTTTGAGAGGGATTTGAAAAGTTTCAATGGGAATGGGAAGAATTGGGACAAAAATTGGAAAATTTTTCAGGGACTTTGAAAAAATTTCAACTGGAATTTTAGCAATTTTTTTACATGAAATTGTAAACATGTGGACATGGATTTTGAAAATTCTAGAGAGAATTTTAAAAGCTTCAAGAGAATTTCAACAATTTTGAGAGGGATTTGAAAAGTTTCAATGGGAATGGGAAGAATTGGGACAAAAATTGGAAAATTTTTTAAGGGACTTTGAAAAAATTTCAACTGGAATTTTAGCCATTTTTTTACGTGAAATTGTGAACATGTGGACATGGATTTTGAAAATTCTAGAGAGAATTTTTAAAGCTTCAAGAGAATTTCAACAATTTTGAGAGGGATTTGAAAAGTTTCAATGGGAATGGGAAGAATTGGGACAAAAATTGGAAAATTTTTAAGGGACTTTGAAAAAATTTCAACTGGAATTTTAGCCATTTTTTGACGTGAAATTGTAAACATGTGGCCATGGATTTTGAAAATTCTAGAGAGAATTTTAAAAGCTTCAAGAGAATTTCAACAATTTTGAGAGGGATTTGAAAAGTTTCAATGGGAATGGGAAGAATTGGACAAAAATTGGAAAATTTTTAAGGGACTTTGAAAAAATTTCAACTGGAATTTTAGCATTTTTTTGCATGAAATTGTAAACATGTGGCCATGGATTTTGAAAATTCTAGAGAGAATTTTTAAAAGCTTCAAGAGAATTTCAACAATTTTGAGAGGGATTTGAAAAGTTTTCAATGGGAATGGGAAGAATTGGCACAAAAATTGGAAAATTTTTAAGGGACTTTGAAAAATTTCAACTGGAATTTTAGCCATTTTTTGACGTGAAATTGTAAACATGTTGAAGTGGATTTTGAAAATTCTAGAGAGAATTTTAAAAGCTTCAAGAGAATTTCAACAATTTTGAGAGGATTTGAAAAGTTTCCATGGGAATGGGAAGAATTGGGACAAAAATTGGAAAATTTTTAAGGGACTTTGAAAAAATTTCAACTGGAATTTTAGCAATTTTTTTACGTGAAATTGTAAACATGTGGCCATGGATTTTGAAAATTCTAGAGAGAATTTTAAAAGCTTCAAGAGAATTTCAACAATTTTGAGAGGGATTTGAAAAGTTTCCATGGGAATGGGAAGAATTGGGACAAAAATTGGAAAATTTTTAAGGGACTTTGAAAAAATTTCAACTGGAATTTTAGCCATTTTTTTGACGTGAAATTGTAAAACATGTGGCCATGGATTTTGAAAATTCTAGAGAGAATTTTTAAAAGCTTCAAGAGAATTTCAACAATTTTGAGAGGGATTTGAAAAGTTTCAATGGGAATGGGAAGAATTGGGACAAAAATTGGAAAATTTTTAAGGGACTTTGAAAAAATTTCAACTGGAATTTTAGCATTTTTTTTTACGTGAAATTGTAAACATGTGGACAGGGATTTTGAAAATTCTAGAGAGAATTTAAAAGCTTCAACAGAATTTCAACAATTTGGAGAGGGATTTGAAAAGTTTTCAATGGGAATGGGAAGAATTGGGACAAAAATTGGAAAATTTTTAAGGGACTTTGAAAAAATTTCAACTGGAATTTTAGCCATTTTTTTTTACATGAAATTGTAAACATGTGGCCATGGATTTTGAAAATTCTAGAGAGAATTTTAAAAGCTTTAACAGAATTTCTACAATTTTGAGAGGGATTTGAAAAAGTTTCAATGGGAAGAATTGGGACAAAAATTGGAAAACTTTTAAGGGACTTTGAAAAAATTTCAACTGGAATTTTAGCCATTTTTTGACGTGAAATTGTAAACATGTGGACATGGATTTTGAAAATTCTAGAGAGAATTTTAAAAGCTTCAACAGAATTTCAACAATTTTGAGAGGGATTTGAAAAGTTTCAATGGGAATGGGAAGAATTGGGACAAAAATTGGAAAATTTTTAAGGGACTTTGAAAAAATTTCAACTGGAATTTTAGCCATTTTTTTACATGAAATTGTAAACATGTGGCCATGGATTTTGAAAATTCTAGAGAGAATTTTAAAAGCTTCAAGAGAATTTCAAGAATTTTGAGAGGGATTTGAAAAGTTTCAATGGGAATGGGAAGAATTGGGACAAAAATTGGAAAATTTTTCAGGGACTTTGAAAAAATTTCAACTGGAATTTTAGCAATTTTTTTATGTGAAATTGTAAACATGTGGCCATGGATTTTGAAAATTCTAGAGAGAATTTTAAAAGCTTTAACAGAATTTCCACAATTTTGAGAGGGATTTGAAAAGTTTCCATGGGAATGGGAAGAATGGGGACAAAAATTGGAAAATTTTTAAGGGACTTTGAAAAAATTTCAACTGGAATTTTAGCAATTTTTTTATGTGAAATTGTAAACATGTGGCCATGGATTTTGAAAATTCTAGAGAGAATTTTAAAAGCTTCAAGAGAATTTCAACAATTTTGAGAGGGATTTGAAAAGTTTCAATGGGAATGGGAAGAATTGGGACAAAAATTGGAAAATTTTTAAGGGACTTTGAAAAAATTTCAACTGGAATTTTAGCCATTTTTTTACATGAAATTGTAAACATGTGGCCATGGATTTTGAAAATTCTAGAGAGAATTTTAAAAGCTTCAAGAGAATTTCAACAATTTTGAGAGGGATTTGAAAAGTTTCAATGGGAATGGGAAGAATTGGGACAAAAATTGGAAAATTTTTAAGGGACTTTGAAAAAATTTCAACTGGAATTTTAGCCATTTTTTGACGTGAAATTGTAAACATGTGGACATGGATTTTGAAAATTCTAGAGAGAATTTTAAAAGCTTCAAGAGAATTTCAACAATTTTGAGAGGGATTTGAAAAGTTTCAATGGGAATGGGAAGAATTGGGACAAAAATTGGAAAATTTTTAAGGGACTTTGAAAAAATTTCAACTGGAATTTTAGCAATTTTTTTACGTGAAATTGTAAACATGTGGCCATGGATTTTGAAAATTCTAGAGAGAATTTTAAAAGCTTCAAGAGAATTTCTACAATTTTGAGAGGGATTTGAAAAGTTTCAATGGGAATGGGAAGAATTGGGACAAAAATTGGAAAACTTTTAAGGGACTTTGAAAAAATTTCAACTGGAATTTTAGCCATTTTTTTACGTGAAATTGTAAACATGTGGACATGGATTTTGAAAATTCTAGAGAGAATTTTAAAAGCTTCAAGAGAATTTCAACAATTTTGAGAGGGATTTGAAAAGTTTCAATGGGAATGGGAAGAATTGGGACAAAAATTGGAAAATTTTTAAGGGACTTTGAAAAAATTTCAACTGGAATTTTAGCAATTTTTTTACGTGAAATTGTAGACATGTGGACATGGATTTTGAAAATTCTAGAGAGAATTTTAAAAGCTTCAAGAGAATTTCAACAATTTTGAGAGGGATTTGAAAAGTTTCAATGGGAATGGGAAGAATTGGGACAAAAATTGGAAAATTTTTAAGGGACTTTGAAAAAATTTCAACTGGAATTTTAGCCATTTTTTGACGTGAAATTGTAAACATGTGGCCATGGATTTTGAAAATTCTAGAGAGAATTTTAAAAGCTTCAAGAGAATTTCAACAATTTTGAGAGGGATTTGAAAAGTTTCCATGGGAATGGGAAGAATTGGGACAAAAAATGGAAAATTTTTAAGGGACTTTGAAAAAATTTCAACTGGAATTTTAGCATTTTTTTGACGTGAAATTGTAGACATGTGGACATGGATTTTGAAAATTCTAGAGAGAATTTTAAAAGCTTCAACAGAATTTCAACAATTTTGAGAGGGATTTGAAAAGTTTCAATGGGAATGGGAAGAATTGGGACAAAAATTGGAAAATTTTTAAGGGACTTTGAAAAAATTTCAACTGGAATTTTAGCCATTTTTTGACGTGAAATTGTAAACATGTGGCCATGGATTTTGAAAACTCTAGAGAGAATTTTAAAAGCTTTAACAGAATTTCTACAATTTTGAGAGGGATTTGAAAAGTTTCAATGGGAATGGGAAGAATGGGGACAAAAATTGGAAAATTTTTCAGGGACTTTGAAAAAATTTCAACTGGAATTTTAGCAATTTTTTTACGTGAAATTGTAAACATGTGGCCATGGATTTTGAAAATTCTAGAGAGAATTTTAAAAGCTTCAAGAGAATTTCAACAATTTTGAGAGGGATTTGAAAAGTTTCAATGGGAATGGGAAGAATTGGGACAAAAATTGGAAAATTTTTAAGGGACTTTGAAAAAATTTCAACTGGAATTTTAGCCATTTTTTGACGTGAAATTGTGAACATGTGGACATGGATTTTGAAAATTCTAGAGAGAATTTTAAAAGCTTCAAGAGAATTTCAACAATTTTGAGAGGGATTTGAAAAGTTGCAATGGGAATGGGAAGAATTGGGACAAAAAATGGAAAATTTTTAAGGGACTTTGAAAAATTTCAACTGGAATTTTAGCATTTTTTTTACGTGAAATTGTAAACATGTGGCCATGGATTTTGAAAATTCTAGAGAGAATTTTAAAAGCTTCAACAGAATTTCAACAATTTTGAGAGGGATTTGAAAAGTTTCAATGGGAATGGGAAGAATTGGGACAAAAATTGGAAAATTTTTAAGGGACTTTGAAAAAATTTCAGCTGGAATTTTAGCAATTTTTTTATGTGAAATTGTAAACATGTGGCCATGGATTTTGAAAATTCTAGAGAGAATTTTAAAAGCTTCAAGAGAATTTCAAGAATTTTGAGAGGGATTTGAAAAGTTTCCATGGGAATGGGAAGAATTGGGACAAAAATTGGAAAATTTTTCAGGGACTTTGAAAAAATTTCAACTGGAATTTTAGCAATTTTTTGACGTGAAATTGTAAACATGTGGCCATGGATTTTGAAAATTCTAGAGAGAATTTTAAAAGCTTCAAGAGAATTTCAACAATTTTGAGAGGGATTTGAAAAGTTTCAATGGGAATGGGAAGAATGGGGACAAAAATTGGAAAATTTTTAAGGGACTTTGAAAAAATTTCAACTGGAATTTTAGCATTTTTTTTACATGAAATTGTAAACATGTGGACATGGATTTTGAAAATTCTAGAGAGAATTTTAAAAGCTTCAAGAGAATTTCAACAATTTTGAGAGGGATTTGAAAAGTTTCAATGGGAATGGGATGAATTGGGACAAAAATTGGAAAATTTTTAAGGGACTTTGAAAAAATTTCAACTGGAATTTTAGCAATTTTTTTACGTGAAATTGTAAACATGTGGCCATGGATTTTGAAAATTCTAGAGAGAATTTTAAAAGCTTTAACAGAATTTCTACAATTTTGAGAGGGATTTGAAAAGTTTCAATGGGAATGGGAAGAATTGGGACAAAAATTGGAAAACTTTTAAGGGACTTTGAAAAAATTTCAACTGGAATTTTAGCAATTTTTTTATGTGAAATTGTAAACATGTGGACATGGATTTTGAAAATTCTAGAGAGAATTTTAAAAGCTTCAAGAGAATTTCAACAATTTTGAGAGGGATTTGAAAAGTTTCAATGGGAATGGGAAGAATTGGGACAAAAATTGGAAAATTTTTAAGGGACTTTGAAAAAATTTCAACTGGAATTTTAGCCATTTTTTGACGTGAAATTGTAAACATGTGGCCATGGATTTTGAAAATTCTAGAGAGAATTTTAAAAGCTTCAAGAGAATTTCAACAATTTTGAGAGGGATTTGAAAAGTTTCAATGGGAATGGGAAGAATTGGGACAAAAATTGGAAAATTTTTAAGGGACTTTGAAAAAATTTCAACTGGAATTTTAGCAATTTTTTTACGTGAAATTGTAGACATGTGGACATGGATTTTGAAAATTCTAGAGAGAATTTTAAAAGCTTCAACAGAATTTCAACAATTTTGAGAGGGATTTGAAAAGTTTCAATGGGAATGGGAAGAATTGGGACAAAAATTGGAAAATTTTTAAGGGACTTTGAAAAATTTTCAACTGGAATTTTAGCCATTTTGTTACGTGAAATTGTAAACATGTGGCCATGGATTTTGAAAATTCTAGAGAGAATTTTAAAAGCTTCAAGAGAATTTCCACAATTTTGAGAAGGATTTGAAAAGTTTCAATGGGAATGGGAAGAATTGGGACAAAAATTGGAAAATTTTTCAGGGACTTTGAAAAAATTTCAACTGGAATTTTAGCCATTTTTTGACGTGAAATTGTAAACATGTGGCCATGGATTTTGAAAATTCTAGAGAGAATTTTAAAAGCTTCAACAGAATTTCAACAATTTTGAGAGGGATTTGAAAAGTTTCAATGGGAATGGGAAGAATTGGGACAAAAATTGGAAAATTTTTAAGGGACTTTGAAAAAATTTCAACTGGAATTTTAGCATTTTTTTTACGTGAAATTGTAAACATGTGGACATGGATTTTGAAAATTCTAGAGAGAATTTTAAAAGCTTCAAGAGAATTTCAACAATTTTGAGAGGGATTTGAAAAGTTTCAATGGGAATGGGAAGAATTGGGACAAAAATTGGAAAATTTTTAAGGGACTTTGAAAAAATTTCAACTGGAATTTTAGCAATTTTTTTATGTGAAATTGTAAACATGTGGCCATGGATTTTGAAAATTCTAGAGAGAATTTTAAAAGCTTCAAGAGAATTTCAAGAATTTTGAGAGGGATTTGAAAAGTTTCAATGGGAATGGGAAGAATTGGGACAAAAATTGGAAAATTTTTAAGGGACTTTGAAAAAATTTCAACTGGAATTTTAGCCATTTTTTGACGTGAAATTGTAAACATGTGGACATGGATTTTGAAAATTCTAGAGAGAATTTTAAAAGCTTCAACAGAATTTCAACACTTTTGAGAGGGATTTGAAAAGTTTCAATGGGAATGGGAAGAATTGGGACAAAAATTGGAAAATTTTTAAGGGACTTTGAAAAAATTTCAACTGGAATTTTAGCCATTTTTTTACATGAAATTGTAAACATGTGGCCATGGATTTTGAAAATTCTAGAGAGAATTTAAAAGCTTCAAGAGAATTTCAACAATTTTGAGAGGGATTTGAAAAGTTTCAATGGGAATGGGAAGAATTGGGACAAAAATTGGAAAATTTTTAAGGGACTTTGAAAAAATTTCAACTGGAATTTTAGCATTTTTTTTACGTGAAATTGTAAACATGTGGCCATGGATTTTGAAAATTCTAGAGAGAATTTTAAAAGCTTCAAGAGAATTTCAACAATTTTGAGAGGGATTTGAAAAGTTTCAATGGGAATGGGAAGAATTGGGACAAAAATTGGAAAATTTTTAAGGGACTTTGAAAAAATTTCAACTGGAATTTTAGCCATTTTTTGACGTGAAATTGTAAACATGTGGCCATGGATTTTGAAAATTCTAGAGAGAATTTTAAAAGCTTCAAGAGAATTTCAACAATTTTGAGAGGGATTTGAAAAGTTTCAATGGGAATGGGAAGAATTGGGACAAAAATTGGAAAATTTTTAAGGGACTTTGAAAAAATTTCAACTGGAATTTTAGCAATTTTTTTACGTGAAATTGTAGACATGTGGACATGGATTTTGAAAATTCTAGAGAGAATTTTAAAAGCTTCAACAGAATTTCAACAATTTTGAGAGGGATTTGAAAAGTTTCAATGGGAATGGGAAGAATTGGGACAAAAATTGGAAAATTTTTAAGGGACTTTGAAAAAATTTCAACTGGAATTTTAGCCATTTTTTGACGTGAAATTGTGAACATGTGGACATGGATTTTGAAAATTCTAGAGAGAATTTTAAAAGCTTCAAGAGAATTTCAACAATTTTGAGAGGGATTTGAAAAGTTGCAATGGGAATGGGAAGAATTGGGACAAAAAATGGAAAATTTTTAAGGGACTTTGAAAAAATTTCAACTGGAATTTTAGCATTTTTTTTACGTGAAATTGTAAACATGTGGCCATGGATTTTGAAAATTCTAGAGAGAATTTTAAAAGCTTCAACAGAATTTCAACAATTTTGAGAGGGATTTGAAAAGTTTCAATGGGAATGGGAAGAATTGGGACAAAAATTGGAAAATTTTTAAGGGACTTTGAAAAAATTTCAGCTGGAATTTTAGCAATTTTTTTATGTGAAATTGTAAACATGTGGCCATGGATTTTGAAAATTCTAGAGAGAATTTTAAAAGCTTCAAGAGAATTTCAAGAATTTTGAGAGGGATTTGAAAAGTTTCCATGGGAATGGGAAGAATTGGGACAAAAATTGGAAAATTTTTCAGGGACTTTGAAAAAATTTCAACTGGAATTTTAGCAATTTTTTGACGTGAAATTGTAAACATGTGGCCATGGATTTTGAAAATTCTAGAGAGAATTTTAAAAGCTTCAAGAGAATTTCAACAATTTTGAGAGGGATTTGAAAAGTTTCAATGGGAATGGGAAGAATGGGGACAAAAATTGGAAAATTTTTAAGGGACTTTGAAAAAATTTCAACTGGAATTTTAGCATTTTTTTTACATGAAATTGTAAACATGTGGACATGGATTTTGAAAATTCTAGAGAGAATTTTAAAAGCTTCAAGAGAATTTCAACAATTTTGAGAGGGATTTGAAAAGTTTCAATGGGAATGGGATGAATTGGGACAAAAATTGGAAAATTTTTAAGGGACTTTGAAAAAATTTCAACTGGAATTTTAGCAATTTTTTTACGTGAAATTGTAAACATGTGGCCATGGATTTTGAAAATTCTAGAGAGAATTTTAAAAGCTTTAACAGAATTTCTACAATTTTGAGAGGGATTTGAAAAGTTTCAATGGGAATGGGAAGAATTGGGACAAAAATTGGAAAACTTTTAAGGGACTTTGAAAAAATTTCAACTGGAATTTTAGCAATTTTTTTATGTGAAATTGTAAACATGTGGACATGGATTTTGAAAATTCTAGAGAGAATTTTAAAAGCTTCAAGAGAATTTCAACAATTTTGAGAGGGATTTGAAAAGTTTCAATGGGAATGGGAAGAATTGGGACAAAAATTGGAAAATTTTTAAGGGACTTTGAAAAAATTTCAACTGGAATTTTAGCCATTTTTTGACGTGAAATTGTAAACATGTGGCCATGGATTTTGAAAATTCTAGAGAGAATTTTAAAAGCTTCAAGAGAATTTCAACAATTTTGAGAGGGATTTGAAAAGTTTCAATGGGAATGGGAAGAATTGGGACAAAAATTGGAAAATTTTTAAGGGACTTTGAAAAAATTTCAACTGGAATTTTAGCAATTTTTTTACGTGAAATTGTAGACATGTGGACATGGATTTTGAAAATTCTAGAGAGAATTTTAAAAGCTTCAACAGAATTTCAACAATTTTGAGAGGGATTTGAAAAGTTTCAATGGGAATGGGAAGAATTGGGACAAAAATTGGAAAATTTTTAAGGGACTTTGAAAAATTTTCAACTGGAATTTTAGCCATTTTGTTACGTGAAATTGTAAACATGTGGCCATGGATTTTGAAAATTCTAGAGAGAATTTTAAAAGCTTCAAGAGAATTTCCACAATTTTGAGAAGGATTTGAAAAGTTTCAATGGGAATGGGAAGAATTGGGACAAAAATTGGAAAATTTTTCAGGGACTTTGAAAAAATTTCAACTGGAATTTTAGCCATTTTTTGACGTGAAATTGTAAACATGTGGCCATGGATTTTGAAAATTCTAGAGAGAATTTTAAAAGCTTCAACAGAATTTCAACAATTTTGAGAGGGATTTGAAAAGTTTCAATGGGAATGGGAAGAATTGGGACAAAAATTGGAAAATTTTTAAGGGACTTTGAAAAAATTTCAACTGGAATTTTAGCATTTTTTTTACGTGAAATTGTAAACATGTGGACATGGATTTTGAAAATTCTAGAGAGAATTTTAAAAGCTTCAAGAGAATTTCAACAATTTTGAGAGGGATTTGAAAAGTTTCAATGGGAATGGGAAGAATTGGGACAAAAATTGGAAAATTTTTAAGGGACTTTGAAAAAATTTCAACTGGAATTTTAGCAATTTTTTTATGTGAAATTGTAAACATGTGGCCATGGATTTTGAAAATTCTAGAGAGAATTTTAAAAGCTTCAAGAGAATTTCAAGAATTTTGAGAGGGATTTGAAAAGTTTCAATGGGAATGGGAAGAATTGGGACAAAAATTGGAAAATTTTTAAGGGACTTTGAAAAAATTTCAACTGGAATTTTAGCCATTTTTTGACGTGAAATTGTAAACATGTGGACATGGATTTTGAAAATTCTAGAGAGAATTTTAAAAGCTTCAACAGAATTTCAACACTTTTGAGAGGGATTTGAAAAGTTTCAATGGGAATGGGAAGAATTGGGACAAAAATTGGAAAATTTTTAAGGGACTTTGAAAAAATTTCAACTGGAATTTTAGCCATTTTTTTACATGAAATTGTAAACATGTGGCCATGGATTTTGAAAATTCTAGAGAGAATTTTAAAAGCTTCAACAGAATTTCAACAATTTTGAGAGGGATTTGAAAAGTTTCAATGGGAATGGGAAGAATTGGGACAAAAATTGGAAAATTTTTAAGGGACTTTGAAAAAATTTCAACTGGAATTTTAGCCATTTTTTGACGTGAAATTGTAAACATGTGGCCATGGATTTTGAAAATTCTAGAGAGAATTTTAAAAGCTTCAAGAGAATTTCAACAATTTTGAGAGGGATTTGAAAAGTTTCAATGGGAATGGGAAGAATTGGGACAAAAATTGGAAAATTTTTAAGGGACTTTGAAAAAATTTCAACTGGAATTTTAGCATTTTTTTTACGTGAAATTGTAAACATGTGGCCATGGATTTTGAAAATTCTAGAGAGAATTTTAAAAGCTTCAAGAGAATTTCAACAATTTTGAGAGGGATTTGAAAAGTTTCAATGGGAATGGGAAGAATTGGGACAAAAATTGGAAAATTTTTAAGGGACTTTGAAAAAATTTCAACTGGAATTTTAGCCATTTTTTGACGTGAAATTGTAAACATGTGGCCATGGATTTTGAAAATTCTAGAGAGAATTTTAAAAGCTTCAAGAGAATTTCAACAATTTTGAGAGGGATTTGAAAAGTTTCAATGGGAATGGGAAGAATTGGGACAAAAATTGGAAAATTTTTAAGGGACTTTGAAAAAATTTCAACTGGAATTTTAGCAATTTTTTTACGTGAAATTGTAGACATGTGGACATGGATTTTGAAAATTCTAGAGAGAATTTTAAAAGCTTCAACAGAATTTCAACAATTTTGAGAGGGATTTGAAAAGTTTCAATGGGAATGGGAAGAATTGGGACAAAAATTGGAAAATTTTTAAGGGACTTTGAAAAATTTTCAACTGGAATTTTAGCCATTTTGTTACGTGAAATTGTAAACATGTGGCCATGGATTTTGAAAATTCTAGAGAGAATTTTAAAAGCTTCAAGAGAATTTCCACAATTTTGAGAGGGATTTGAAAAGTTTCAATGGGAATGGGAAGAATTGGGACAAAAATTGGAAAATTTTTCAGGGACTTTGAAAAAATTTCAACTGGAATTTTAGCCATTTTTTGACGTGAAATTGTAAACATGTGGCCATGGATTTTGAAAATTCTAGAGAGAATTTTAAAAGCTTCAACAGAATTTCAACAATTTTGAGAGGGATTTGAAAAGTTTCAATGGGAATGGGAAGAATTGGGACAAAAATTGGAAAATTTTTAAGGGACTTTGAAAAAATTTCAACTGGAATTTTAGCATTTTTTTTACGTGAAATTATAAACATGTGGACAGGGATTTTGAAAATTCTAGAGAGAATTTTAAAAGCTTCAAGAGAATTTCAACAATTTTGAGAGGGATTTGAAAAGTTTCAATGGGAATGGGAAGAATTGGGACAAAAATTGGAAAATTTTTAAGGGACTTTGAAAAAATTTCAACTGGAATTTTAGCAATTTTTTTATGTGAAATTGTAAACATGTGGCCATGGATTTTGAAAATTCTAGAGAGAATTTTAAAAGCTTCAAGAGAATTTCAAGAATTTTGAGAGGGATTTGAAAAGTTTCCATGGGAATGGGAAGAATTGGGACAAAAATTGGAAAATTTTTAAGGGACTTTGAAAAAATTTCAACTGGAATTTTAGCCATTTTTTGACGTGAAATTGTAAACATGTGGACATGGATTTTGAAAATTCTAGAGAGAATTTTAAAAGCTTCAACAGAATTTCAACACTTTTGAGAGGGATTTGAAAAGTTTCAATGGGAATGGGAAGAATTGGGACAAAAATTGGAAAATTTTTAAGGGACTTTGAAAAAATTTCAACTGGAATTTTAGCATTTTTTTACATGAAATTGTAAACATGTGGCCATGGATTTTGAAAATTCTAGAGAGAATTTTAAAAGCTTCAACAGAATTTCAACAATTTTGAGAGGGATTTGAAAAGTTTCAATGGGAATGGGAAGAATTGGGACAAAAATTGGAAAATTTTTAAGGGACTTTGAAAAAATTTCAACTGGAATTTTAGCCATTTTTTGACGTGAAATTGTAAACATGTGGCCATGGATTTTGAAAATTCTAGAGAGAATTTTAAAAGCTTCAAGAGAATTTCAACAATTTTGAGAGGGATTTGAAAAGTTTCAATGGGAATGGGAAGAATTGGGACAAAAATTGGAAAATTTTTCAGGGACTTTGAAAAAATTCAACTGGAATTTTAGCATTTTTTTTACGTGAAATTGTAAACATGTGGCCATGGATTTTGAAAATTCTAGAGAGAATTTTAAAAGCTTCAAGAGAATTTCAACAATTTTGAGAGGGATTTGAAAAGTTTCAATGGGAATGGGAAGAATTGGGACAAAAATTGGAAAATTTTTAAGGGACTTTGAAAAAATTTCAACTGGAATTTTAGCCATTTTTTGACGTGAAATTGTAAACATGTGGACATGGATTTTGAAAATTCTAGAGAGAATTTTAAAAGCTTTAACAGAATTTCAACAATTTTGAGAGGGATTTGAAAAGTTTCAATGGGAATGGGAAGAATTGGGACAAAAATTGGAAAATTTTTAAGGGACTTTGAAAAAATTTCAACTGGAATTTTAGCAATTTTTTGACGTGAAATTGTGAACATGTGGACATGGATTTTGAAAATTCTAGAGAGAATTTTAAAAGCTTCAACAGAATTTCAACAATTTGGAGAGGGATTTGAAAAGTTTCAATGGGAATGGGAAGAATTGGGACAAAAAATGGAAAATTTTTAAGGGACTTTGAAAAAATTTCAACTGGAATTTTAGCATTTTTTTTACGTGAAATTGTAAACATGTGGACATGGATTTTGAAAATTCTAGAGAGAATTTTAAAAGCTTCAAGAGAATTTCAACAATTTTGAGAGGGATTTGAAAAGTTTCAATGGGAATGGGAAGAATTGGGACAAAAATTGGAAAATTTTTAAGGGACTTTGAAAAAATTTCAACTGGAATTTTAGCAATTTTTTTATGTGAAATTGTAAACATGTGGCCATGGATTTTGAAAATTCTAGAGAGAATTTTAAAAGCTTCAAGAGAATTTCAACACTTTTGAGAGGGATTTGAAAAGTTTCAATGGGAATGGGAAGAATTGGGACAAAAATTGGAAAATTTTTAAGGGACTTTGAAAAAATTTCAACTGGAATTTTAGCATTTTTTTACATGAAATTGTAAACATGTGGCCATGGATTTTGAAAATTCTAGAGAGAATTTTAAAAGCTTCAACAGAATTTCAACAATTTTGAGAGGGATTTGAAAAGTTTCAATGGGAATGGGAAGAATTGGGACAAAAATTGGAAAATTTTTAAGGGACTTTGAAAAAATTTCAACTGGAATTTTAGCCATTTTTTGACGTGAAATTGTAAACATGTGGCCATGGATTTTGAAAATTCTAGAGAGAATTTTAAAAGCTTCAAGAGAATTTCAACAATTTTGAGAGGGATTTGAAAAGTTTCAATGGGAATGGGAAGAATTGGGACAAAAATTGGAAAATTTTTAAGGGACTTTGAAAAAATTTCAACTGGAATTTTAGCCATTTTTTGACGTGAAATTGTAAACATGTGGACATGGATTTTGAAAATTCTAGAGAGAATTTTAAAAGCTTTAACAGAATTTCAACAATTTTGAGAGGGATTTGAAAAGTTTCAATGGGAATGGGAAGAATTGGGACAAAAATTGGAAAATTTTTAAGGGACTTTGAAAAAATTTCAACTGGAATTTTAGCAATTTTTTGACGTGAAATTGTGAACATGTGGACATGGATTTTGAAAATTCTAGAGAGAATTTTAAAAGCTTCAACAGAATTTCAACAATTTGGAGAGGGATTTGAAAAGTTTCAATGGGAATGGGAAGAATTGGGACAAAAAATGGAAAATTTTTAAGGGACTTTGAAAAAATTTCAACTGGAATTTTAGCATTTTTTTTACGTGAAATTGTAAACATGTGGACATGGATTTTGAAAATTCTAGAGAGAATTTTAAAAGCTTCAAGAGAATTTCAACAATTTTGAGAGGGATTTGAAAAGTTTCAATGGGAATGGGAAGAATTGGGACAAAAATTGGAAAATTTTTAAGGGACTTTGAAAAAATTTCAACTGGAATTTTAGCCATTTTTTTATGTGAAATTGTAAACATGTGGCCATGGATTTTGAAAATTCTAGAGAGAATTTTAAAAGCTTCAACAGAATTTCAACAATTTTGAGAGGGATTTGAAAAGTTTCAATGGGAATGGGAAGAATGGGGACAAAAATTGGAAAATTTTTAAGGGACTTTGAAAAAATTTCAACTGGAATTTTAGCATTTTTTTTACATGAAATTGTAAACATGTGGACATGGATTTTGAAAATTCTAGAGAGAATTTTAAAAGCTTCAAGAGAATTTCAACAATTTTGAGAGGGATTTGAAAAGTTTCAATGGGAATGGGAAGAATTGGGACAAAAATTGGAAAATTTTTAAGGGACTTTGAAAAAATTTCAACTGGAATTTTAGCAATTTTTTTACATGAAATTGTAAACATGTGGCCATGGATTTTGAAAATTCTAGAGAGAATTTTAAAAGCTTCAAGAGAATTTCAACAATTTTGAGAGGGATTTGAAAAGTTTCAATGGGAATGGGAAGAATTGGGACAAAAATTGGAAAATTTTTAAGGGACTTTGAAAAAATTTCAACTGGAATTTTAGCCATTTTTTTACGTGAAATTGTGAACATGTGGACATGGATTTTGAAAATTCTAGAGAGAATTTTAAAAGCTTCAAGAGAATTTCCACAATTTTGAGAGGGATTTGAAAAGTTTCCATGGGAATGGGAAGAATTGGGACAAAAATTGGAAAATTTTTAAGGGACTTTGAAAATATTTCAACTGGAATTTTAGCCATTTTTTGACGTGAAATTGTAAACATGTGGCCATGGATTTTGAAAATTCTAGAGAGAATTTTAAAAGCTTCAAGAGAATTTCAACAATTTTGAGAGGGATTTGAAAAGTTTCAATGGGAATGGGAAGAATTGGGACAAAAATTGGAAAATTTTTAAGGGACTTTGAAAAAATTTCAACTGGAATTTTAGCCATTTTTTTACATGAAATTGTAAACATGTGGCCATGGATTTTGAAAATTCTAGAGAGAATTTTAAAAGCTTCAACAGAATTTCAACACTTTTGAGAGGGATTTGAAAAGTTTCAATGGGAATGGGAAGAATTGGGACAAAAATTGGAAAATTTTTAAGGGACTTTGAAAAAATTTCAACTGGAATTTTAGCCATTTTTTGACGTGAAATTGTAAACATGTGGCCATGGATTTTGAAAATTCTAGAGAGAATTTTAAAAGCTTCAAGAGAATTTCAACAATTTTGAGAGGGATTTGAAAAGTTTCAATGGGAATGGGAAGAATTGGGACAAAAATTGGAAAATTTTTAAGGGACTTTGAAAAAATTTCAACTGGAATTTTAGCCATTTTTTGACGTGAAATTGTAAACATGTGGACATGGATTTTGAAAATTCTAGAGAGAATTTTAAAAGCTTTAACAGAATTTCAACAATTTTGAGAGGGATTTGAAAAGTTTCAATGGGAATGGGAAGAATTGGGACAAAAATTGGAAAATTTTTAAGGGACTTTGAAAAAATTTCAACTGGAATTTTAGCAATTTTTTGACGTGAAATTGTGAACATGTGGACATGGATTTTGAAAATTCTAGAGAGAATTTTAAAAGCTTCAACAGAATTTCAACAATTTGGAGAGGGATTTGAAAAGTTTCAATGGGAATGGGAAGAATTGGGACAAAAAATGGAAAATTTTTAAGGGACTTTGAAAAAATTTCAACTGGAATTTTAGCCATTTTTTGACGTGAAATTGTAAACATGTGGACATGGATTTTGAAAATTCTAGAGAGAATTTTAAAAGCTTCAACAGAATTTCAACACTTTTGAGAGGGATTTGAAAAGTTTCAATGGGAATGGGAAGAATTGGGACAAAAATTGGAAAATTTTTAAGGGACTTTGAAAAAATTTCAACTGGAATTTTAGCCATTTTTTTATGTGAAATTGTAAACATGTGGCCATGGATTTTGAAAATTCTAGAGAGAATTTTAAAAGCTTCAACAGAATTTCAACAATTTTGAGAGGGATTTGAAAAGTTTCAATGGGAATGGGAAGAATGGGGACAAAAATTGGAAAATTTTTAAGGGACTTTGAAAAAATTTCAACTGGAATTTTAGCATTTTTTTTACATGAAATTGTAAACATGTGGACATGGATTTTGAAAATTCTAGAGAGAATTTTAAAAGCTTCAAGAGAATTTCAACAATTTTGAGAGGGATTTGAAAAGTTTCAATGGGAATGGGAAGAATTGGGACAAAAATTGGAAAATTTTTAAGGGACTTTGAAAAAATTTCAACTGGAATTTTAGCAATTTTTTTACATGAAATTGTAAACATGTGGCCATGGATTTTGAAAATTCTAGAGAGAATTTTAAAAGCTTCAAGAGAATTTCAACAATTTTGAGAGGGATTTGAAAAGTTTCAATGGGAATGGGAAGAATTGGGACAAAAATTGGAAAATTTTTAAGGGACTTTGAAAAAATTTCAACTGGAATTTTAGCCATTTTTTTACGTGAAATTGTGAACATGTGGACATGGATTTTGAAAATTCTAGAGAGAATTTTAAAAGCTTCAAGAGAATTTCCACAATTTTGAGAGGGATTTGAAAAGTTTCCATGGGAATGGGAAGAATTGGGACAAAAATTGGAAAATTTTTAAGGGACTTTGAAAAAATTTCAACTGGAATTTTAGCCATTTTTTGACGTGAAATTGTAAACATGTGGCCATGGATTTTGAAAATTCTAGAGAGAATTTTAAAAGCTTCAAGAGAATTTCAACAATTTTGAGAGGGATTTGAAAAGTTTCAATGGGAATGGGAAGAATTGGGACAAAAATTGGAAAATTTTTAAGGGACTTTGAAAAAATTTCAACTGGAATTTTAGCCATTTTTTTACATGAAATTGTAAACATGTGGCCATGGATTTTGAAAATTCTAGAGAGAATTTTAAAAGCTTCAACAGAATTTCAACACTTTTGAGAGGGATTTGAAAAGTTTCAATGGGAATGGGAAGAATTGGGACAAAAATTGGAAAATTTTTAAGGGACTTTGAAAAAATTTCAACTGGAATTTTAGCCATTTTTTGACGTGAAATTGTAAACATGTGGCCATGGATTTTGAAAATTCTAGAGAGAATTTTAAAAGCTTCAAGAGAATTTCAACAATTTTGAGAGGGATTTGAAAAGTTTCAATGGGAATGGGAAGAATTGGGACAAAAATTGGAAAATTTTTAAGGGACTTTGAAAAAATTTCAACTGGAATTTTAGCCATTTTTTGACGTGAAATTGTAAACATGTGGACATGGATTTTGAAAATTCTAGAGAGAATTTTAAAAGCTTTAACAGAATTTCAACAATTTTGAGAGGGATTTGAAAAGTTTCAATGGGAATGGGAAGAATTGGGACAAAAATTGGAAAATTTTTAAGGGACTTTGAAAAAATTTCAACTGGAATTTTAGCAATTTTTTGACGTGAAATTGTAAACATGTGGACATGGATTTTGAAAATTCTAGAGAGAATTTTAAAAGCTTCAAGAGAATTTCAACAATTTTGAGAGGGATTTGAAAAGTTTCAATGGGAATGGGAAGAATTGGGACAAAAAATGGAAAATTTTTAAGGGACTTTGAAAAAATTTCAACTGGAATTTTAGCATTTTTTTTACGTGAAATTGTAAACATGTGGACATGGATTTTGAAAATTCTAGAGAGAATTTTAAAAGCTTCAAGAGAATTTCAACAATTTTGAGAGGGATTTGAAAAGTTTCAATGGGAATGGGAAGAATTGGGACAAAAATTGGAAAATTTTTAAGGGACTTTGAAAAAATTTCAACTGGAATTTTAGCCATTTTTTTATGTGAAATTGTAAACATGTGGCCATGGATTTTGAAAATTCTAGAGAGAATTTTAAAAGCTTCAAGAGAATTTCAAGAATTTTGAGAGGGATTTGAAAAGTTTCAATGGGAATGGGAAGAATGGGGACAAAAATTGGAAAATTTTTAAGGGACTTTGAAAAAATTTCAACTGGAATTTTAGCATTTTTTTTACGTGAAATTGTAAACATGTGGACATGGATTTTGAAAATTCTAGAGAGAATTTTAAAAGCTTCAAGAGAATTTCAACAATTTTGAGAGGGATTTGAAAAGTTTCAATGGGAATGGGAAGAATTGGGACAAAAATTGGAAAATTTTTAAGGGACTTTGAAAAAATTTCAACTGGAATTTTAGCCATTTTTTTACATGAAATTGTAAACATGTGGCCATGGATTTTGAAAATTCTAGAGAGAATTTTAAAAGCTTCAAGAGAATTTCAACAATTTTGAGAGGGATTTGAAAAGTTTCAATGGGAATGGGAAGAATTGGGACAAAAATTGGAAAATTTTTAAGGGACTTTGAAAAAATTTCAACTGGAATTTTAGCCATTTTTTTACGTGAAATTGTGAACATGTGGACATGGATTTTGAAAATTCTAGAGAGAATTTTAAAAGCTTCAAGAGAATTTCCACAATTTTGAGAGGGATTTGAAAAGTTTCCATGGGAATGGGAAGAATTGGGACAAAAATTGGAAAATTTTTAAGGGACTTTGAAAAAATTTCAACTGGAATTTTAGCCATTTTTTGACGTGAAATTGTAAACATGTGGCCATGGATTTTGAAAATTCTAGAGAGAATTTTAAAAGCTTCAAGAGAATTTCAACAATTTTGAGAGGGATTTGAAAAGTTTCAATGGGAATGGGAAGAATTGGGACAAAAATTGGAAAATTTTGAAGGGACTTTGAAAAAATTTCAACTGGAATTTTAGCCATTTTTTGACGTGAAATTGTAAACATGTGGCCATGGATTTTGAAAATTCTAGAGAGAATTTTAAAAGCTTCAAGAGAATTTCAACAATTTTGAGAGGGATTTGAAAAGTTTCAATGGGAATGGGAAGAATTGGGACAAAAATTGGAAAATTTTTAAGGGACTTTGAAAAAATTTCAACTGGAATTTTAGCCATTTTTTGACGTGAAATTGTAAACATGTGGCCATGGATTTTGAAAATTCTAGAGAGAATTTTAAAAGCTTCAAGAGAATTTCATCAATTTTGAGAGGGATTTGAAAAGTTTCAATGGGAATGGGAAGAATTGGGACAAAAATTGGAAAATTTTTAAGGGACTTTGAAAAAATTTCAACTGGAATTTTAGCCATTTTTTGACGTGAAATTGTAAACATGTGGACATGGATTTTGAAAATTCTAGAGAGAATTTTAAAAGCTTTAACAGAATTTCAACAATTTTGAGAGGGATTTGAAAAGTTTCAATGGGAATGGGAAGAATTGGGACAAAAATTGGAAAATTTTTAAGGGACTTTGAAAAAATTTCAACTGGAATTTTAGCAATTTTTTGACGTGAAATTGTGAACATGTGGACATGGATTTTGAAAATTCTAGAGAGAATTTTAAAAGCTTCAAGAGAATTTCAACAATTTTGAGAGGGATTTGAAAAGTTTCAATGGGAATGGGAAGAATTGGGACAAAAAATGGAAAATTTTTAAGGGACTTTGAAAAAATTTCAACTGGAATTTTAGCATTTTTTTTACGTGAAATTGTAAACATGTGGCCATGGATTTTGAAAATTCTAGAGAGAATTTTAAAAGCTTCAAGAGAATTTCAACAATTTTGAGAGGGATTTGAAAAGTTTCAATGGGAATGGGAAGAATTGGGACAAAAATTGGAAAATTTTTAAGGGACTTTGAAAAAATTTCAACTGGAATTTTAGCCATTTTTTGACGTGAAATTGTAAACATGTGGCCATGGATTTTGAAAATTCTAGAGAGAATTTTAAAAGCTTCAAGAGAATTTCAACAATTTTGAGAGGGATTTGAAAAGTTTCAATGGGAATGGGAAGAATGGGGACAAAAATTGGAAAATTTTTAAGGGACTTTGAAAAAATTTCAACTGGAATTTTAGCATTTTTTTTACATGAAATTGTAAACATGTGGACATGGATTTTGAAAATTCTAGAGAGAATTTTAAAAGCTTCAAGAGAATTTCAACAATTTTGAGAGGGATTTGAAAAGTTTCAATGGGAATGGGAAGAATTGGGACAAAAATTGGAAAATTTTTAAGGGACTTTGAAAAAATTTCAACTGGAATTTTAGCAATTTTTTTACATGAAATTGTAAACATGTGGCCATGGATTTTGAAAATTCTAGAGAGAATTTTAAAAGCTTCAAGAGAATTTCAACAATTTTGAGAGGGATTTGAAAAGTTTCAATGGGAATGGGAAGAATTGGGACAAAAATTGGAAAATTTTTAAGGGACTTTGAAAAAATTTCAACTGGAATTTTAGCCATTTTTTTACGTGAAATTGTGAACATGTGGACATGGATTTTGAAAATTCTAGAGAGAATTTTAAAAGCTTCAAGAGAATTTCCACAATTTTGAGAGGGATTTGAAAAGTTTCCATGGGAATGGGAAGAATTGGGACAAAAATTGGAAAATTTTTAAGGGACTTTGAAAAAATTTCAACTGGAATTTTAGCCATTTTTTGACGTGAAATTGTAAACATGTGGCCATGGATTTTGAAAATTCTAGAGAGAATTTTAAAAGCTTCAAGAGAATTTCAAGAATTTTGAGAGGGATTTGAAAAGTTTCAATGGGAATGGGGAGAATTGGGACAAAAATTGGAAAATTTTTAAGGGACTTTGAAAAAATTTCAACTGGAATTTTAGCCATTTTTTGACGTGAAATTGTAAACATGTGGACATGGATTTTGAAAATTCTAGAGAGAATTTTAAAAGCTTCAACAGAATTTCAAGAATTTTGAGAGGGATTTGAAAAGTTTCAATGGGAATGGGAAGAATTGGGACAAAAATTGGAAAATTTTTAAGGGACTTTGAAAAAATTTCAACTGGAATTTTAGCCATATTTTGACGTGAAATTGTAAACATGTGGACATGGATTTTGAAAATTCTAGAGAGAATTTTAAAAGCTTCAAGAGAATTTCAACACTTTTGAGAGGGATTTGAAAAGTTTCAATGGGAATGGGAAGAATTGGGACAAAAATTGGAAAATTTTTAAGGGACTTTGAAAAAATTTCAACTGGAATTTTAGCATTTTTTTTACATGAAATTGTAAACATGTGGCCATGGATTTTGAAAATTCTAGAGAGAATTTTAAAATCTTCAACAGAATTTCAACAATTTTGAGAGGGATTTGAAAAGTTTCAATGGGAATGGGAAGAATGGGGACAAAAATTGGAAAATTTTGAAGGGACTTTGAAAAAATTTCAACTGGAATTTTAGCCATTTTTTTACGTGAAATTGTGAACATGTGGACATGGATTTTGAAAATTCTAGAGAGAATTTTAAAAGCTTCAAGAGAATTTCCACAATTTTGAGAGGGATTTGAAAAGTTTCCATGGGAATGGGAAGAATTGGGACAAAAATTGGAAAATTTTTAAGGGACTTTGAAAAAATTTCAACTGGAATTTTAGCCATTTTTTGACGTGAAATTGTAAACATGTGGCCATGGATTTTGAAAATTCTAGAGAGAATTTTAAAAGCTTCAAGAGAATTTCAACAATTTTGAGAGGGATTTGAAAAGTTTCAATGGGAATGGGAAGAATTGGGACAAAAATTGGAAAATTTTGAAGGGACTTTGAAAAAATTTCAACTGGAATTTTAGCCATTTTTTGACGTGAAATTGTAAACATGTGGACATGGATTTTGAAAATTCTAGAGAGAATTTTTAAAGCTTCAAGAGAATTTCAACAATTTTGAGAGGGATTTGAAAAGTTTCAATGGGAATGGGAAGAATTGGGACAAAAATTGGAAAATTTTGAAGGGACTTTGAAAAAATTTCAACTGGAATTTTAGCCATTTTTTGACGTGAAATTGTAAACATGTGGCCATGGATTTTGAAAATTCTAGAGAGAATTTTAAAAGCTTCAAGAGAATTTCAACAATTTTGAGAGGGATTTGAAAAGTTTCAATGGGAATGGGAAGAATTGGGACAAAAATTGGAAAATTTTTAAGGGACTTTGAAAAAATTTCAACTGGAATTTTAGCCATTTTTTGACGTGAAATTGTAAACATGTGGACATGGATTTTGAAAATTCTAGAGAGAATTTTAAAAGCTTTAACAGAATTTCAACAATTTTGAGAGGGATTTGAAAAGTTTCAATGGGAATGGGAAGAATTGGGACAAAAATTGGAAAAATTTTAAGGGACTTTGAAAAAATTTCAACTGGAATTTTAGCAATTTTTTGACGTGAAATTGTGAACATGTGGACATGGATTTTGAAAATTCTAGAGAGAATTTTAAAAGCTTCAAGAGAATTTCAACAATTTTGAGAGGGATTTGAAAAGTTTCAATGGGAATGGGAAGAATTGGGACAAAAAATGGAAAATTTTTAAGGGACTTTGAAAAAATTTCAACTGGAATTTTAGCATTTTTTTTACGTGAAATTGTAAACATGTGGACATGGATTTTGAAAATTCTAGAGAGAATTTTAAAAGCTTCAAGAGAATTTCAACAATTTTGAGAGGGATTTGAAAAGTTTCAATGGGAATGGGAAGAATTGGGACAAAAATTGGAAAATTTTTAAGGGACTTTGAAAAAATTTCAACTGGAATTTTAGCCATTTTTTTATGTGAAATTGTAAACATGTGGCCATGGATTTTGAAAATTCTAGAGAGAATTTTAAAAGCTTCAACAGAATTTCAACAATTTTGAGAGGGATTTGAAAAGTTTCAATGGGAATGGGAAGAATGGGGACAAAAATTGGAAAATTTTTAAGGGACTTTGAAAAAATTTCAACTGGAATTTTAGCATTTTTTTTACATGAAATTGTAAACATGTGGACATGGATTTTGAAAATTCTAGAGAGAATTTTAAAAGCTTCAAGAGAATTTCAACAATTTTGAGAGGGATTTGAAAAGTTTCAATGGGAATGGGAAGAATTGGGACAAAAATTGGAAAATTTTTAAGGGACTTTGAAAAAATTTCAACTGGAATTTTAGCAATTTTTTTACATGAAATTGTAAACATGTGGCCATGGATTTTGAAAATTCTAGAGAGAATTTTAAAAGCTTCAAGAGAATTTCAACAATTTTGAGAGGGATTTGAAAAGTTTCAATGGGAATGGGAAGAATTGGGACAAAAATTGGAAAATTTTTAAGGGACTTTGAAAAAATTTCAACTGGAATTTTAGCAATTTTTTTACATGAAATTGTAAACATGTGGCCATGGATTTTGAAAATTCTAGAGAGAATTTTAAAAGCTTCAAGAGAATTTCAACAATTTTGAGAGGGATTTGAAAAGTTTCAATGGGAATGGGAAGAATTGGGACAAAAATTGGAAAATTTTTAAGGGACTTTGAAAAAATTTCAACTGGAATTTTAGCCATTTTTTTACGTGAAATTGTGAACATGTGGACATGGATTTTGAAAATTCTAGAGAGAATTTTAAAAGCTTCAAGAGAATTTCAACAATTTTGAGAGGGATTTGAAAAGTTTCCATGGGAATGGGAAGAATTGGGACAAAAATTGGAAAATTTTTAAGGGACTTTGAAAAAATTTCAACTGGAATTTTAGCCATTTTTTGACGTGAAATTGTAAACATGTGGCCATGGATTTTGAAAATTCTAGAGAGAATTTTAAAAGCTTCAAGAGAATTTCAACAATTTTGAGAGGGATTTGAAAAGTTTCAATGGGAATGGGGAGAATTGGGACAAAAATTGGAAAATTTTTAAGGGACTTTGAAAAAATTTCAACTGGAATTTTAGCCATTTTTTGACGTGAAATTGTAAACATGTGGACATGGATTTTGAAAATTCTAGAGAGAATTTTAAAAGCTTCAACAGAATTTCAACACTTTTGAGAGGGATTTGAAAAGTTTCAATGGGAATGGGAAGAATTGGGACAAAAATTGGAAAATATTTAAAGGACTTTGAAAAAATTTCAACTGGAATTTTAGCAATTTTTTGACGTGAAATTGTAAACCTTTGGCCATGGATTTTGAAAATTCTAGAGAGAATTTTAAAAGCTTCAACAGAAATTCAACACTTTTGAGAGGGATTTGAAAAGTTTCAATGGGAATGGGAAGAATTGGGACAAAAATTGGAAAATTTTTAAGGGACTTTGAAAAAATTTCAACTGGAATTTTAGCATTTTTTTACATGAAATTGTAAACATGTGGCCATGGATTTTGAAAATTCTAGAGAGAATTTTAAAATCTTCAACAGAATTTCAACAATTTTGAGAGGGATTTGAAAAGTTTCAATGGGAATGGGAAGAATGGGGACAAAAATTGGAAAATTTTGAAGGGACTTTGAAAAAATTTCAACTGGAATTTTAGCCATTTTTTGACGTGAAATTGTAAACATGTGGACATGGATTTTGAAAATTCTAGAGAGAATTTTAAAAGCTTTAACAGAATTTCTACAATTTTGAGAGGGATTTGAAAAGTTTCAATGGGAATGGGAAGAATTGGGACAAAAATTGGAAAATTTTTCAGGGACTTTGAAAAAATTTCAACTGGAATTTTAGCCATTTTTTTACGTGAAATTGTGAACATGTGGACATGGATTTTGAAAATTCTAGAGAGAATTTTAAAAGCTTCAAGAGAATTTCAACAATTTTGAGAGGGATTTGAAAAGTTTCAATGGGAATGGGAAGAATTGGGACAAAAATTGGAAAATTTTTAAGGGACTTTGAAAAAATTTCAACTGGAATTTTAGCCATTTTTTTATGTGAAATTGTAAACATGTGGACATGGATTTTGAAAATTCTAGAGAGAATTTTAAAAGCTTCAAGAGAATTTCAAGAATTTTGAGAGGGATTTGAAAAGTTTCAATGGGAATGGGAAGAATTGGGACAAAAATTGGAAAATTTTTCAGGGACTTTGAAAAAATTTCAACTGGAATTTTAGCCATTTTTTGACGTGAAATTGTAAACATGTGGCCATGGATTTTGAAAATTCTAGAGAGAATTTTAAAAGCTTCAAGAGAATTTCAACAATTTTGAGAGGGATTTGAAAAGTTTCAATGGGAATGGGAAGAATGGGGACAAAAATTGGAAAATTTTTAAGGGACTTTGAAAAAATTTCAACTGGAATTTTAGCCATTTTTTTATGTGAAATTGTAAACATGTGGCCATGGATTTTGAAAATTCTAGAGAGAATTTTAAAAGCTTCAAGAGAATTTCAACAATTTTGAGAGGGATTTGAAAAGTTTCAATGGGAATGGGAAGAATTGGGACAAAAATTGGAAAATTTTTAAGGGACTTTGAAAAAATTTCAACTGGAATTTTAGCCATTTTTTTACGTGAAATTGTGAACATGTGGACATGGATTTTGAAAATTCTAGAGAGAATTTTAAAAGCTTCAAGAGAATTTCAACAATTTTGAGAGGGATTTGAAAAGTTTCAATGGGAATGGGAAGAATTGGGACAAAAAATGGAAAATTTTTAAGGGACTTTGAAAAAATTTCAACTGGAATTTTAGCATTTTTTTTACGTGAAATTGTAAACATGTGGACATGGATTTTGAAAATTCTAGAGAGAATTTTAAAAGCTTCAAGAGAATTTCAACAATTTTGAGAGGGATTTGAAAAGTTTCAATGGGAATGGGAAGAATTGGGACAAAAATTGGAAAATTTTTCAGGGACTTTGAAAAAATTTCAACTGGAATTTTAGCCATTTTTTGACGTGAAATTGTAAACATGTGGACATGGATTTTGAAAATTCTAGAGAGAATTTTAAAAGCTTCAAGAGAATTTCAAGAATTTTGAGAGGGATTTGAAAAGTTTCAATGGGAATGGGAAGAATTGGGACAAAAATTGGAAAATTTTTAAGGGACTTTGAAAAAATTTCAACTGGAATTTTAGCAATTTTTTGACGTGAAATTGTAAACATGTGGCCATGGATTTTGAAAATTCTAGAGAGAATTTTAAAAGCTTCAAGAGAATTTCAACAATTTTGAGAGGGATTTGAAAAGTTTCAATGGGAATGGGAAGAATGGGGACAAAAATTGGAAAATTTTTCAGGGACTTTGAAAAAATTTCAACTGGAATTTTAGCCATTTTTTATGTGAAATTGTAAACATGTGGCCATGGATTTTGAAAATTCTAGAGAGAATTTTAAAAGCTTCAAGAGAATTTCAACAATTTTGAGAGGGATTTGAAAAGTTTCAATGGGAATGGGAAGAATTGGGACAAAAATTGGAAAATTTTTAAGGGACTTTGAAAAAATTTCAACTGGAATTTTAACCATTTTTTTACGTGAAATTGTGAACATGTGGACATGGATTTTGAAAATTCTAGAGAGAATTTTAAAAGCTTCAAGAGAATTTCAACAATTTTGAGAGGGATTTGAAAAGTTTCAATGGGAATGGGAAGAATTGGGACAAAAAATGGAAAATTTTTAAGGGACTTTGAAAAAATTTCAACTGGAATTTTAGCATTTTTTTTACGTGAAATTGTAAACATGTGGCCATGGATTTTAAAAATTCTAGAGAGAATTTTAAAAGCTTCAAGAGAATTTCAACAATTTTGAGAGGGATTTGAAAAGTTTCAATGGGAATGGGAAGAATTGGGACAAAAATTGGAAAATTTTTAAGGGACTTTGAAAAAATTTCAACTGGAATTTTAGCCATTTTTTTACGTGAAATTGTAAACATGTGGCCATGGATTTTGAAAATTCTAGAGAGAATTTTAAAAGCTTCAACAGAATTTCAACAATTTTGAGAGGGATTTGAAAAGTTTCAATGGGAATGGGAAAAATTGGGACAAAAATTGGAAAATTTTTAAGGGACTTTGAAAAAATTTCAACTGGAATTTTAGCATTTTTTTTACATGAAATTGTAAACATGTGGACATGGATTTTGAAAATTCTAGAGAGAATTTTAAAAGCTTCAAGAGAATTTCAACAATTTTGAGAGGGATTTGAAAAGTTTCAATGGGAATGGGAAGAATGGGGACAAAAATTGGAAAATTTTTAAGGGACTTTGAAAAAATTTCAACTGGAATTTTAGCATTTTTTTTACATGAAATTGTAAACATGTGGACATGGATTTTGAAAATTCTAGAGAGAATTTTAAAAGCTTCAAGAGAATTTCAACAATTTTGAGAGGGATTTGAAAAGTTTCAATGGGAATGGGAAGAATTGGGACAAAAATTGGAAAATTTTTAAGGGACTTTGAAAAAATTTCAACTGGAATTTTAGCCATTTTTTGACGTGAAATTGTAAACATGTGGCCATGGATTTTGAAAATTCTAGAGAGAATTTTAAAAGCTTCAAGAGAATTTCAACAATTTTGAGAGGGATTTGAAAAGTTTCAATGGGAATGGGAAGAATTGGGACAAAAATTGGAAAATTTTTAAGGGACTTTGAAAAAATTTCAACTGGAATTTTAGCCATTTTTTGATGTGAAATTGTAAACATGTGGCCATGGATTTTGAAAATTCTAGAGAGAATTTTAAAAGCTTCAAGAGAATTTCAACAATTTTGAGAGGGATTTGAAAAGTTTCAATGGGAATGGGAAGAATTGGGACAAAAATTGGAAAATTTTTCAGGGACTTTGAAAAAATTTCAACTGGAATTTTAGCCATTTTTTGACGTGAAATTGTAAACATGTGGCCACGGATTTTGAAAATTCTAGAGAGAATTTTAAAAGCTTCAACAGAATTTCAACACTTTTGAGAGGGATTTGAAAAGTTTCAATGGGAATGGGAAGAATTGGGACAAAAATTGGAAAATTTTTAAAGGACTTTGAAAAAATTTCAACTGGAATTTTAGCAATTTTTTGACGTGAAATTGTAAACATGTGGCCATGGATTTTGAAAATTCTAGAGAGAATTTTAAAAGCTTCAAGAGAATTTCAACACTTTTGAGAGGGATTTGAAAAGTTTCAATGGGAATGGGAAGAATTGGGACAAAAATTGGAAAATTTTTAAGGGACTTTGAAAAAATTTCAACTGGAATTTTAGCATTTTTTTTACATGAAATTGTAAAAATGTGGCCATGGATTTTGAAAATTCTAGAGAGAATTTTAAAAGCTTTAACAGAATTTCTACAATTTTGAGAGGGATTTGAAAAGTTTCAATGGGAATGGGAAGAATGGGGACAAAAATTGGAAAATTTTTAAGGGACTTTGAAAAAATTTCAACTGGAATTTTAGCATTTTTTTTACATGAAATTGTAAACATGTGGACATGGATTTTGAAAATTCTAGAGAGAATTTTAAAAGCTTCAACAGAATTTCAACAATTTTGAGAGGGATTTGAAAAGTTTCAATGGGAATGGGAAGAATTGGGACAAAAATTGGAAAATATTTAAGGGACTTTGAAAAAATTTCAACTGGAATTTTAGCCATTTTTGACGTGAAATTGTAAACATGTGGCCATGGATTTTGAAAATTCTAGAGAGAATTTTAAAAGCTTCAAGAGAATTTCAACAATTTTGAGAGGGATTTGAAAAGTTTCAATGGGAATGGGAAGAATTGGGACAAAAATTGGAAAATTTTTAAGGGACTTTGAAAAAATTTCAACTGGAATTTTAGCCATTTTTTTATGTGAAATTGTAAACATGTGGCCATGGATTTTGAAAATTCTAGAGAGAATTTTAAAAGCTTCAACAGAATTTCAACAATTTTGAGAGGGATTTGAAAAGTTTCAATGGGAATGGGAAGAATTGGGACAAAAATTGGAAAATTTTTCAGGGACTTTGAAAAAATTTCAACTGGAATTTTAGCCATTTTTTGACGTGAAATTGTAAACATGTGGCCATGGATTTTGAAAATTCTAGAGAGAATTTTAAAAGCTTCAAGAGAATTTCAACAATTTTGAGAGGGATTTGAAAAGTTTCAATGGGAATGGGAAGAATTGGGACAAAAATTGGAAAATTTTTAAGGGACTTTGAAAAAATTTCAACTGGAATTTTAGCCATTTTTTGACGTGAAATTGTAAACATGTGGACATGGATTTTGAAAATTCTAGAGAGAATTTTAAAAGCTTCAACAGAATTTCAACACTTTTGAGAGGGATTTGAAAAGTTTCAATGGGAATGGGAAGAATTGGGACAAAAATTGGAAAATTTTTAAGGGACTTTGAAAAAATTTCAACTGGAATTTTAGCCATTTTTTTACATGAAATTGTAAACATGTGGCCATGGATTTTGAAAATTCTAGAGAGAATTTTAAAAGCTTCAACAGAATTTCAACAATTTTGAGAGGGATTTGAAAAGTTTCAATGGGAATGGGAAGAATTGGGACAAAAATTGGAAAATTTTTCAGGGACTTTGAAAAAATTTCAACTGGAATTTTAGCCATTTTTTGACGTGAAATTGTAAACATGTGGCCATGGATTTTGAAAATTCTAGAGAGAATTTTAAAAGCTTCAAGAGAATTTCAACAATTTTGAGAGGGATTTGAAAAGTTTCAATGGGAATGGGAAGAATTGGGACAAAAATTGGAAAATTTTTAAGGGACTTTGAAAAAATTTCAACTGGAATTTTAGCAATTTTTTGACGTGAAATTGTAAACGTGTGGACATGGATTTTGAAAATTCTAGAGAGAATTTTAAAAGCTTCAACAGAATTTCAACACTTTTGAGAGGGATTTGAAAAGTTTCAATGGGAATGGGAAGAATTGGGACAAAAATTGGAAAATTTTTAAAGGACTTTGAAAAAATTTCAACTGGAATTTTAGCCATTTTTTTACATGAAATTGTAAACATGTGGCCATGGATTTTGAAAATTCTAGAGAGAATTTTAAAAGCTTCAACAGAATTTCAACAATTTTGAGAGGGATTTGAAAAGTTTCAATGGGAATGGGAAGAATTGGGACAAAAATTGGAAAATTTTTAAGGGACTTTGAAAAAATTTCAACTGGAATTTTAGCATTTTTTTACGTGAAATTGTAAACATGTGGCCATGGATTTTGAAAATTCTAGAGAGAATTTTAAAAGCTTCAACAGAATTTCAACAATTTTGAGAGGGATTTAAAAAGTTTCAATGGGAATGGGAAGAATTGGGACAAAAATGGGAAAATTTTTAAGGGACTTTGAAAAAATTTCAACTGGAAATTTAGCATTTTTTTTACGTGAAATTGTAAACATGTGGCCATGGATTTTGAAAATTCTAGAGAGAATTTTAAAAGCTTCAAGAGAATTTCAACAATTTTGAGAGGGATTTGAAAAGTTTCAATGGGAATGGGAAGAATTGGGACAAAAATTGGAAAATTTTTAAGGGACTTTGAAAAAATTTCAACTGGAATTTTAGCAATTTTTTGACGTGAAATTGTAAACATGTGGACATGGATTTTGAAAATTCTAGAGAGAATTTTAAAAGCTTCAAGAGAATTTCAACAATTTTGAGAGGGATTTGAAAAGTTTCAATGGGAATGGGAAGAATTGGGACAAAAATTGAAAAATTTTTAAGGGACTTTGAAAAAATTTCAACTGGAATTTTAGCATTTTTTTTACGTGAAATTGTAAACATGTGGACATGGATTTTGAAAATTCTAGAGAGAATTTTAAAAGCTTCAAGAGAATTTCAACAATTTTGAGAGGGATTTGAAAAGTTTCAATGGGAATGGGAAGAATTGGGACAAAAATTGGAAAATTTTTAAGGGACTTGGAAAAAATTTCAACTGGAATTTTAGCAATTTTTTGACGTGAAATTGTAAACATGTGGACATGGATTTTGAAAATTCTAGAGAGAATTTTAAAAGCTTCAAGAGAATTTCAACAATTTTGAGAGGGATTTGAAAAGTTTCAATGGGAATGGGAAGAATTGGGACAAAAATTGGAAAATTTTTAAGGGACTTTGAAAAAATTTCAACTGGAATTTTAGCCATTTTTTTATGTGAAATTGTAAACATGTGGCCATGGATTTTGAAAATTCTAGAGAGAATTTTAAAAGCTTCAACAGAATTTCAACAATTTTGAGAGGGATTTGAAAAGTTTCAATGGGAATGGGAAGAATTGGGACAAAAATTGGAAAATTTTTAAGGGACTTTGAAAAAATTTCAACTGGAATTTTAGCCATTTTTTGACGTGAAATTGTA